>NW_026530067.1:0-41677 GCF_028408465.1 Anastrepha ludens
TATATGTATCTGTATCTTTATCTTTATCTTTATCTTTATCTGTATCTGTATCTGTATCTGTATCTGTATCTGTATCTGTTTCTTTATATGTATCTGTATCTGTATCTGTATCTGTATCTGTAATCTTTATCTTTATCTTTATCTTTATCTTTATCTTTATCTTTATCTTTATCTTTATCTTTATCTTTATCTTTATCTTTATCTTTATCTTTATCTTTATCTTTATCTTTATCTTTATCTTTATCTTTATCTTTATCTTTATCTTTATCTTTATCTTTATCTTTATCTTTATCTTTATCTGTATCTGTATCTGTATCTGTATCTTTATCTTTATCTGTATCTGTATCTGTATCTGTATCTGTATCTGTATCTGTATCTGTATCTGTATCTGTATCTGTATCCGTATCTGTATCTTTATCTCAACTTTATCTTTATCTTTATCTTATCTTATCTGTATCTGTATCTGTGTCTGTATCTGTATCTGTATCTTTATCTTTATCTTTATCTGTATCTGTATCTGTATCCGTATCTGTATCTGTATCTGTATCTGTATCTGTATCTGTATCTGTATCTTTATCTTTATCTTTATCCGTATCTGTATCTGTATCTGTATCTGTATCTGTTTCTTTACCTGTATCTGTATCTGTATCTGCATCTGTGTCTGTATCTGTATCTGTATCTTTATCTTTATATGTATCTGTATCTGTATCTTTATCTGTATCTGTATCTGTATCTGTATCTGTATCTTTATCTTTATCTTTATCTTTATCTTTATCTTTATCTTTATCTTTATCTTTATCTGTATCTGTATCTGTATCTGTATCTTTATCTGTATCTGTATCTTTATCTGTATCTGTATCTGTATCTGTATCTGTATCTGTATCTGTATCTGTATCTGTATCTGTATCTGTACCTGTATCTGTATCTTTATCTTTATCTTTATCTGTATCTGTATCTGTATCCGTATCTGTATCTGTATCTGTATCTGTATCTGTATCTTTATCTTTATCTTTATCCGTATCTGTATCTGTATCTGTATCTGGTTCTTTACCTGTATCTGTATCTGTATCTGCATCTGTGTCTGTATCTGTATCTGTATCTTTATCTTTATCTGTATCTGTATCTGTATCTTTATCTGTATCTGTATCTGTATCTGTATCTGTATCTGTATCTTTATCTTTATCTTTATCTTTATCTGTATCTGTATCTGTATCTGTATCTTTATCTGTATCTGTATCTTTATCTGTATCTGTATCTGTATCTGTATCTGTATCTGTATCTGTATCTGTATCTGTATCTGTATCTGTATCTGTGTCTGTATCTGTATCTGTATCTTTATCTTTATCTGTATCTGTATCTGTATCTTTATCTGTATCTGTATCTGTATCTGTATCTGTATCTGTATCTTTATCTTTACCTTTATCTTTATCTTTATCTGTATCTGTATCTGTATCTGTATCTGTATTTGTATCTGTATCTGTATCTGTATCTGTATCTGTATCTGTATCTGTATCTGTATCTGTATCTGTATCTGTATCTGTATCTGTATCTGTATCTGTATCTGTATCTGTATCTTTATCTTTATCTTTATCTTTATCTTTATCTTTATCTTTATCTTTATCTTTATCTTTATCTTTATCTTTATCTTTATCTTTATCTTTATCTTTATCTTTATCTTTATCTTTATCTTTATCTTTATCTTTATCTTTATCTTTATCTTTATCTTTATCTTTATCTGTATCTGTATCTTTATCTTTATCTTTATCCGTATCTGTATCTGTATCTGTATCTGTATCTGTTTCTTTACCTGTATCTGTATCTGTATCTGTATCTGTATCTGTATCTGTATCTGTATCTGTGTCTGTATCTGTATCTGTATCTTTATCTTTATCTGTATCTGTATCTGTATCTTTATCTGTATCTGTATCTGTATCTGTATCTGTATCTGTATCTTTATCTTTACCTTTACCTTTATCTTTATCTTATCTTATCTGTATCTGTATCTGTATCTGTATCTGTATCTGTATTTGTATCTGTATCTGTATCTGTATCTGTATCTGTATCTGTATCTGTATCTGTATCTGTATCTGTATCTGTATCTGTATCTGTATCTGTATCTGTATCTGTATCTGTATCTTTATCTTTATCTTTATCTTTATCTTTATCTTTATCTTTATCTTTATCTTTATCTTTATCTTTATCTTTATCTTTATCTTTATCTTTATCTTTATCTTTATCTTTATCTTTATCTTTATCTTTATCTTTATCTTTATCTTTATCTTTATCTTTATCTTTA
Source organism: Anastrepha ludens (assembly GCF_028408465.1). Taxonomy (NCBI): domain Eukaryota; kingdom Metazoa; phylum Arthropoda; class Insecta; order Diptera; family Tephritidae; genus Anastrepha; species Anastrepha ludens. Next base: position 2,297 of record NW_026530067.1, read on the forward strand.
TCTGTATCTGTATCTGTATCTGTATCTGTATCTGTATCTTTATCTGTATCTGTATCTGTATCTGTATCTGTATCTTTATCTTTATCTTTATCTGTATCTGTATCTGTATCTGTATCTGTATCTTTATCTGTATCTGTATCTGTATCTGTATCTGTATCTTTATCTTTATCTTTATCTGTATCTGTATCTGTATCTTTATCTGTATCTGTATCTGTATCTGTATCTTTATCTTTATCTTTATCTGTATCTGTATCTGTATCTGTATCTGTATCTGTATCTGTATCTGTATCTGTATCTTTATCTGTATCTGTATCTGTATCTGTATCTTTATCTTTATCTTTATCTTTATCTTTATCTGTATATGTATCTGTATCTGTATCTGTATCTGTATCTGTATCTGTATCTGTATCTGTATCTGTATCTTTACCTTTATCTGTATCTGTATCTTTATCTTTATCTTTATCTTTATCTTTATCTTTATCTTTATCTTTATCTTTATCTTTATCTTTATCTTTATCTTTATCTTTATCTTTATCTGTATCTGTATCTGTATCTGTATCTGTATCTGTATCTTTATCTTTATCTTTATCTGTATCTGTATCTGTATCTGTATCTGTATCTGTATCTGTATCTGTATCTGTATCTGTATCTGTATCTGTATCTGTATCTTTATCTGTATCTGTATCTGTATCTGTATCTTTATCTTTATCTTTATCTGTATCTGTATCTGTATCTGTATCTGTATCTGTATCTGTATCTGTATCGGTATCTGTATCTGTATCTGTATCTTTACCTTTAGCTGTATCTGTATCTTTATCTTTATCTTTATCTTTATCTTTATCTTTATCTTTATCTTTATCTTTATCTTTATCTTTATCTTTATCTTTATCTTTATCTTTATCTGTATCTGTATCTGTATCTGTATCTGTATCTGTATCTGTATCTGTATCTGTATCTGTATCTGTATCTGTATCTGTATCTTTATCTGTATCTGTATCTGTATCTGTATCTTTATCTTTATCTTTATCTGTATCTGTATCTGTATCTGTATCTGTATCTGTATCTGTATCTGTATCTGTATCTGTATCTGTATCTGTATCTTTATCTTTATCTTTATCTTTATCTTTATCTGTATCTGTATCTGTATCTGTATCTTTATCTTAACTTTATCTTTATCTTTATCTTATCTTATCTGTATCTGTATCTGTATCTGTATCTGTATTTGTATCTGTATCTGTATCTGTATCTGTATCTGTATCTGTATCTGTATCTGTATCTGTATCTGTATCTGTATCTGTATCTGTATCTGTATCTGTATCTGTATCTGTATCTGTATCTTTATCTTTATCTTTATCTTTATCTTTATCTTTATCTTTATCTTTATCTTTATCTTTATCTTTATCTTTATCTTTATCTTTATCTTTATCTTTATCTTTATCTTTATCTTTATCTTTATCTTTATCTTTATCTGTATCTGTATCTTTATCTGTATCTGTATCTGTATCTGTATCTTTATCTTTATCTTTATCTGTATCTGTATCTGTATCTGTATCTGTATCTGTATCTGTATCTGTATCTTTATCTCAACTTTATCTTTATCTTTATCTTATCTTATCCGTATCTGTATCTTTATCTCAACTTTATCTTTATCTTTATCTTATCTTATCTGTATCTGTATCTGTATCTGTATCTGTATCTTTATCTTTATCTGTATCTGTATCTGTATCTGTATCTGTATCTGTATCTGTATCTGTATCTGTATCTTTATCTGTATCTGTATCTGTATCTGTATCTTTATCTTTATCTTTATCTGTATCTGTATCTGTATCTGTATCTGTATCTGTATCTGTATCTGTATCTGTATCTGTATCTGTATCTTTATCTTTATCTGTATCTGTATCTGTATCTGTATCTGTATCTTTATCTGTATCTGTATCTGTATCTGTATCTGTATCTTTATCTTTATCTGTATCTGTATCTGTATCTGTATCTGTATCTGTATCTGTATCTTTATCTCAACTTTATCTTTATCTTTATCTTATCTTATCTGTATCTGTATCTGTATCTGTATCTTTATCTCAACTTTATCTTTATCTCTATCTTATCTTATCTGTATCTGTATCTGTATCTGTATCTGTATCTGTATCTTTATCTTTATCTTTATCTTTATCTGTATCTGTATCTGTATCTGTATCTGTATCTGTATCTGTATCTGTATCTTTATCTGTATCTGTATCTGTATCTGTATCTTTATCTTTATCTTTATCTGTATCTGTATCTGTATCTGTATCTGTATCTTTATCTGTATCTGTATCTGTATCTGTATCTTTATCTTTATCTTTATCTTTATCTGTATCTGTATCTGTATCTGTATCTGTATCTGTATCTGTATCTGTATCTGTATCTTTATCTCAACTTTATCTTTATCTTTATCTTATCTTATCTGTATCTGTATCTGTATCTGTATCTGTATCTGTATCTTTATCTTTATCTGTATCTGTATCTGTATCTGTATCTGTATCTGTATCTGTATCTGTATCTTTATCTGTATCTGTATCTGTATCTGTATCTGTATCTTTATCTTTATCTTTATCTGTATCTGTATCTGTATCTGTATCTGTATCTGTATCTGTATCTGTATCTGTATCTGTATCTGTATCTTTATCTTTATCTTTATCTTTATCTTTATCTTTATCTTTATCTTTATCTTTATCTTTATCTTTATCTTTATCTTTATCTTTATCTTTATCTTTATCTTTATCTTTATCTTTATCTTTATCTTTATCTTTATCTTTATCTTTATCTTTATCTTTATCTTTATCTTTATCTTTATCTTTATCTTTATCTTTATCTTTATCTTTATCTTTATCTTTATCTTTATCTTTATCTTTATCTTTATCTTTATCTTTATCTTTATCTTTATCTTTATCTTTATCTTTATCTTTATCTTTATCTTTATCTTTATCTTTATCTGTATCTCTATCTGTATCTGTATCTGTATCTTTATCTGTATCTGTATCTGTATCTGTATCTGTATCTGTATCTGTATCTGTATCTGTATCTGTATCTGTATCTGTATCTGTATCTTTATCTTTATCTGTATCTGTATCTGTATCTGTATCTGTATCTGTATTTGTATCTGTATCTGTATCTGTATCTGTATCTGTATCTGTATCTGTATCTGTATCTGTATCTTTATCTGTATCTTTATCTTTATCTTTATCTTTATCGTTATCGTTATCTTCATCTTTATCTGTATCTGTATCTGTATGTGTATCTGTATCTGTATCTTTATCTTTATCTGTATCTGTATCTTTATCTTTATCTTTATCTTTATCTTTATCTTTATGTTTGTCTTTATCTCTATCTTTATCTTTATCTGTATCTGTATCTGTATCTGTATCTTTATCTTTATCTTTACCTGTATCTGTATCTGTATCTGTATCCGTGTCTGTATCTGTACCTGTATCTGTATCTGTATCTGTATCTGTATCTGTATCTTTATCTTTATCTTTATCTTATCTTATCTTATCTGTATCTGTATCTGTATCTTTATCTTTATCTGTATCTGTATCTGTATCTTTATCTGTATCTGTATCTTTATCTGTATCTGTATCTGTATCTGTATCTGTATCTGTATCTGTATCTGTATCTGTATCTGTATTTGTATCTGTATCTGTATCTGTATCTGTATCTGTAACTGTATCTGTATCTGTAACTGTATCTGTATTTGTACCTGTATCTGTATCTTTATCTTTATCTTTATCTTTATCTTTATCTTTATCTTTATCTTTATCTTTATCTTTATCTTTATCTTTATCTTTATCTTTATCTTTATCTTTATCTTTATCTGTATCTTTATCTTTATCTTTATCTTTATCTTTATCTTTATCTTTATCTTTATCTTTATCTTTATCTTTATCTTTATCTTTATCTTTATCTTTATCTTTATCTTTATCTTTATCTTTATCTTTATCTTTATCTTTATCTTTATCTTTATCGTTATCTTTATCTTTCTCTTTATCTTTATCTTTATCTTTATCTTTATCTTTATCTTTATCTTTATCTTTATCTTTATCTTTATCTTTATCTTTATCTTTATCTTTATCTTCATCTTTATCTTTATCTTTATCTTTATCTTTATCTTTATCTTTATCTTTATCTTTATCTTTATCTTTATCTTTATCTTTATCTTTATCTTTATCTTTATCTTTATCTTTATCTTTATCTTTATCTTTATCTTTATCTTTATCTTTATCTTTATCTTTATCTTTATCTTTATCTTTATCTTTATCTTTATCTTTATCTTTATCTTTATCTTTATCTTTATCTTTATCTTTATCTTTATCTTTATCTTTATCTTTATCTTTATCTTTATCTTTACCTTTATCTTTATCTTTATCTTTATCTTTATCTTTATCTTTATCTTTATCTTTATCTTTATCTTTATCTTTATCTTTATCTTTATCTTTATCTTTATCTTTATCTTTATCTTTATCTTTATCTGTATCTGTATCTGTATCTGTATCTGTATCTGTTTCTTTATATGTATCTGTATCTGTATCTGTATCTGTATCTGTATCTGTATCTGTATCTGTAATCTTTATCTTTATCTTTATCTTTATCTTTATCTTTATCTTTATCTTTATCTTTATCTTTATCTTTATCTTTATCTTTATCTTTATCTTTATCTTTATCTTTATCTTTATCTTTATCTTTATCTTTATCTTTATCTTTATCTTTATCTTTATCTTTATCTTTATCTTTATCTTTATCTTTATCTTTATCTTTATCTTTATCTTTATCTTTATCTGTATCTGTATCTGTATCTGTATCTTTATCTTTATCTGTATCTGTATCTGTATCTGTATCTGTATCTGTATCTGTATCTGTATCTGTATCTGTATCTGTATCTGTATCTGTATCTGTATCCGTATCTGTATCTGTATCTGTATCTGTATCTGTATCTTTATCTTTATCTTTATCCGTATCTGTATCTGTATCTGTATCTGTATCTGTTTCTTTACCTGTATCTGTATCTGTATCTGTATCTGTATCTGTATCTGTATCTGTATCTGTATCTGTATTTGTATCTTTATCTTTATCTTTATCTTTATCTGTATCTGTATCTGTATCTGTATCTTTATCTGTATCTGTATCTTTATCTGTATCTGTATCTGTATCTGTATCTGTATCTGTATCTGTATCTGTATCTGTATCTGTATCTGTATCTGTATCTGTATCTGTACCTGTATCTGTATCTGTGTCTGTATCTGTATCTGTATCTTTATCTTTATCTGTATCTGTATCTGTATCTTTATCTGTATCTGTATCTGTATCTGTATCTGTATCTTTATCTTTATCTTTATCTTTATCTTTATCTGTATCTGTATCTGTATCTGTATCTTTATCTTAACTTTATCTTTATCTTTATCTTATCTTATCTGTATCTGTATCTGTATCTGTATCTGTATCTGTATCTGTATCTGTATATGTATCTGTATCTTTATCTTAACTTTATCTTTATCTTTATCTTTATCTTATCTTATCTGTATCTGTATCTGTATCTGTATCTGTATCTGTATCTGTATTTGTATCTTTATCTTTATCTTTATCTTTATCTGTATCTGTATCTGTATCTGTATCTTTATCTGTATCTGTATCTTTATCTGTATCTGTATCTGTATCTGTATCTGTATCTGTATCTGTATCTGTATCTGTATCTGTATCTGTGTCTGTATCTGTATCTGTATCTTTATCTTTATCTGTATCTGTATCTGTATCTTTATCTGTATCTGTATCTGTATCTGTATCTGTATCTTTATCTTTATCTTTATCTTTATCTTTATCTTCATCTGTATCTGTATCTGTATCTGTATCTTTATCTTAACTTTATCTTTATCTTTATCTTTATCTTATCTTATCTGTATCTGTATCTGTATCTGTATCTGTATCTGTATCTGTATCTGTATATGTATCTGTATCTTTATCTTAACTTTATCTTTATCTTTATCTTATCTTATCTGTATCTGTATCTGTATCTTTATCTTTATCTTTACCTTTATCTTTATCTTTATCTTTATCTTTATCTTTATCTTTATCTTTATCTTTATCTTTATCTTTATCTTTATCTTTATCTTTATCTTTATCTTTATCTTTATCTTTATCTTTATCTTTATCTTTATCTTTATCTTTATCTTTATCTTTATCTGTATCTGTATCTGTATCTGTATCTGTATCTGTTTCTTTATATGTATCTGTATCTGTATCTGTATCTGTATCTGTATCTGTAATCTTTATCTTTATCTTTATCTTTATCTTTATCTTTATCTTTATCTTTATCTTTATCTTTATCTTTATCTTTATCTTTATCTTTATCTTTATCTTTATCTTTATCTTTATCTTTATCTTTATCTTTATCTTTATCTTTATCTGTATCTGTATCTGTATCTGTATCTGTATCTGTATCTGTATCTGTATCTGTATCTGTATCTGTATCTGTATCTTTATCTGTATCTGTATCTGTATCTGTATCTTTATCTTTATCTTTATCTGTATCTGTATCTGTATCTGTATCTGTATCTGTATCTGTATCTGTATCTGTATCTGTATCTGTATCTTTATCTTTATCTTTATCTTTATCTTTATCTGTATCTGTATCTGTATCTGTATCTTTATCTTAACTTTATCTTTATCTTTATCTTATCTTATCTGTATCTGTATCTGTATCTGTATCTGTATTTGTATCTGTATCTGTATCTGTATCTGTATCTGTATCTGTATCTGTATCTGTATCTGTATCTGTATCTGTATCTGTATCTGTATCTGTATCTGTATCTGTATCTTTATCTTTATCTTTATCTTTATCTTTATCTTTATCTTTATCTTTATCTTTATCTTTATCTTTATCTTTATCTTTATCTTTATCTTTATCTTTATCTTTATCTTTATCTTTATCTTTATCTTTATCTTTATCTTTATCTTTATCTGTATCTGTATCTTTATCTGTATCTGTATCTGTATCTGTATCTTTATCTTTATCTTTATCTGTATCTGTATCTGTATCTGTATCTGTATCTGTATCTGTATCTGTATCTTTATCTCAACTTTATCTTTATCTTTATCTTATCTTATCCGTATCTGTATCTTTATCTCAACTTTATCTTTATCTTTATCTTATCTTATCTGTATCTGTATCTGTATCTGTATCTGTATCTTTATCTTTATCTGTATCTGTATCTGTATCTGTATCTGTATCTGTATCTGTATCTGTATCTGTATCTTTATCTGTATCTGTATCTGTATCTGTATCTTTATCTTTATCTTTATCTGTATCTGTATCTGTATCTGTATCTGTATCTGTATCTGTATCTGTATCTGTATCTTTATCTTTATCTGTATCTGTATCTGTATCTGTATCTGTATCTTTATCTGTATCTGTATCTGTATCTGTATCTGTATCTTTATCTTTATCTGTATCTGTATCTGTATCTGTATCTGTATCTGTATCTGTATCTTTATCTCAACTTTATCTTTATCTTTATCTTATCTTATCTGTATCTGTATCTGTATCTGTATCTTTATCTCAACTTTATCTTTATCTTTATCTTATCTTATCTGTATCTGTATCTGTATCTGTATCTGTATCTGTATCTTTATCTTTATCTTTATCTGTATCTGTATCTGTATCTGTATCTGTATCTGTATCTGTATCTGTATCTTTATCTGTATCTGTATCTGTATCTGTATCTTTATCTTTATCTTTATCTGTATCTGTATCTGTATCTGTATCTGTATCTGTATCTTTATCTGTATCTGTATCTGTATCTGTATCTTTATCTTTATCTTTATCTTTATCTGTATCTGTATCTGTATCTGTATCTGTATCTGTATCTGTATCTGTATCTGTATCTTTATCTCAACTTTATCTTTATCTTTATCTTATCTTATCTGTATCTGTATCTGTATCTGTATCTGTAATCTTTATCTTTATCTTTATCTTTATCTTTATCTTTATCTTTATCTTTATCTTTATCTTTATCTTTATCTTTATCTTTATCTTTATCTTTATCTTTATCTTTATCTTTATCTTTATCTTTATCTTTATCTTTATCTTTATCTTTATCTTTATCTTTATCTTTATCTTTATCTTTATCTTTATCTTTATCTTTATCTGTATCTGTATCTGTATCTGTATCTTTATCTTTATCTGTATCTGTATCTGTATCTGTATCTGTATCTGTATCTGTATCTGTATCTGTATCTGTATCTGTATCCGTATCTGTATCTTTATCTCAACTTTATCTTTATCCTTATCTTATCTTATCTGTATCTGTATCTGTATCTGTATCTGTATCTGTATCTTTATCTTTATCTTTATCTGTATCTGTATCTGTATCCGTATCTGTATCTGTATCTGTATCTGTATCTGTATCTGTATCTGTATCTTTATCTTTATCTTTATCCGTATCTGTATCTGTATCTGTATCTGTATCTGTTTCTTTACCTGTATCTGTATCTGTATCTGCATCTGTGTCTGTATCTGTATCTGTATCTTTATCTTTATATGTATCTGTATCTGTATCTTTATCTGTATCTGTATCTGTATCTGTATCTGTATCTTTATCTTTATCTTTATCTTTATCTTTATCTTTATCTTTATCTTTATCTGTATCTGTATCTGTATCTGTATCTTTATCTGTATCTGTATCTTTATCTGTATCTGTATCTGTATCTGTATCTGTATCTGTATCTGTATCTGTATCTGTACCTGTATCTGTATCTTTATCTTTATCTTTATCTGTATCTGTATCTGTATCCGTATCTGTATCTGTATCTGTATCTGTATCTGTATCTGTATCTTTATCTTTATCTTTATCCGTATCTGTATCTGTATCTGTATCTGTATCTGGTTCTTTACCTGTATCTGTATCTGTATCTGCATCTGTGTCTGTATCTGTATCTGTATCTTTATCTTTATCTGTATCTGTATCTGTATCTTTATCTGTATCTGTATCTGTATCTGTATCTGTATCTTTATCTTTATCTTTATCTTTATCTGTATCTGTATCTGTATCTGTATCTTTATCTGTATCTGTATCTTTATCTGTATCTGTATCTGTATCTGTATCTGTATCTGTATCTGTATCTGTATCTGTATCTGTGTCTGTATCTGTATCTGTATCTTTATCTTTATCTGTATCTGTATCTGTATCTTTATCTGTATCTGTATCTGTATCTGTATCTGTATCTGTATCTTTATCTTTATCTTTATCTTAACTTTATCTTTATCTTTATCTTATCTTATCTGTATCTGTATCTGTATCTGTATCTGTATTTGTATCTGTATCTGTATCTGTATCTGTATCTGTATCTGTATCTGTATCTGTATCTGTATCTGTATCTGTATCTGTATCTGTATCTGTATCTGTATCTGTATCTGTATCTTTATCTTTATCTTTATCTTTATCTTTATCTTTATCTTTATCTTTATCTTTATCTTTATCTTTATCTTTATCTTTATCTTTATCTTTATCTTTATCTTTATCTTTATCTTTATCTTTATCTTTATCTTTATCTTTATCTTTATCTTTATCTTTATCTTTATCTTTATCTTTATCTGTATCTGTATCTGTATCTGTATCTGTATCTGTATCTTTATCTGTATCTGTATCTGTATCTGTATCTGTATCTTTATCTTTATCTTTATCTGTATCTGTATCTGTATCTGTATCTGTATCTTTATCTGTATCTGTATCTGTATCTGTATCTGTATCTTTATCTTTATCTTTATCTGTATCTGTATCTGTATCTTTATCTGTATCTGTATCTGTATCTGTATCTTTATCTTTATCTTTATCTGTATCTGTATCTGTATCTGTATCTGTATCTGTATCTGTATCTGTATCTGTATCTGTATCTTTATCTGTATCTGTATCTGTATCTGTATCTTTATCTTTATCTTTATCTGTATATGTATCTGTATCTGTATCTGTATCTGTATCTGTATCTGTATCTGTATCTGTATCTGTATCTTTACCTTTATCTGTATCTGTATCTTTATCTTTATCTTTATCTTTATCTTTATCTTTATCTTTATCTTTATCTTTATCTTTATCTTTATCTTTATCTTTATCTTTATCTTTATCTTTATCTTTATCTGTATCTGTATCTGTATCTGTATCTGTATCTTTATCTTTATCTTTATCTGTATCTGTATCTGTATCTGTATCTGTATCTGTATCTGTATCTGTATCTGTATCTGTATCTGTATCTGTATCTTTATCTGTATCTGTATCTGTATCTGTATCTTTATCTTTATCTTTATCTGTATCTGTATCTGTATCTGTATCTGTATCTGTATCTGTATCTGTATCGGTATCTGTATCTGTATCTGTATCTTTACCTTTATCTGTATCTGTATCTTTATCTTTATCTTTATCTTTATCTTTATCTTTATCTTTATCTTTATCTTTATCTTTATCTTTATCTTTATCTTTATCTTTATCTTTATCTTTATCTTTATCTTTATCTTTATCTTTATCTTTATCTTTATCTTTATCTGTATCTGTATCTGTATCTGTATCTGTATCTGTATCTGTATCTGTATCTGTATCTGTATCTGTATCTGTATCTGTATCTTTATCTGTATCTGTATCTGTATCTGTATCTTTATCTTTATCTTTATCTGTATCTGTATCTGTATCTGTATCTGTATCTGTATCTGTATCTTTATCTTTATCTTTATCTTTATCTTTATCTGTATCTGTATCTGTATCTGTATCTTTATCTTAACTTTATCTTTATCTTTATCTTATCTTATCTGTATCTGTATCTGTATCTGTATCTGTATTTGTATCTGTATCTGTATCTGTATCTGTATCTGTATCTGTATCTGTATCTGTATCTGTATCTGTATCTGTATCTGTATCTGTATCTGTATCTGTATCTGTATCTGTATCTGTATCTGTATCTGTATCTGTATCTGTATCTTTATCTTTATCTTTATCTTTATCTTTATCTTTATCTTTATCTTTATCTTTATCTTTATCTTTATCTTTATCTTTATCTTTATCTTTATCTTTATCTTTATCTTTATCTTTATCTTTATCTGTATCTGTATCTTTATCTGTATCTGTATCTGTATCTGTATCTTTATCTTTATCTTTATCTGTATCTGTATCTGTATCTGTATCTGTATCTGTATCTGTATCTGTATCTTTATCTCAACTTTATCTTTATCTTTATCTTATCTTATCCGTATCTGTATCTTTATCTCAACTTTATCTTTATCTTTATCTTATCTTATCTGTATCTGTATCTGTATCTGTATCTGTATCTTTATCTTTATCTGTATCTGTATCTGTATCTGTATCTGTATCTGTATCTGTATCTGTATCTGTATCTGTATCTTTATCTGTATCTGTATCTGTATCTGTATCTTTATCTTTATCTTTATCTGTATCTGTATCTGTATCTGTATCTGTATCTGTATCTGTATCTGTATCTGTATCTGTAGCTGTATCTGTATCTGTATCTTTATCTTTATCTGTATCTGTATCTGTATCTGTATCTGTATCTGTATCTTTATCTGTATCTGTATCTGTATCTGTATCTGTATCTTTATCTTTATCTGTATCTGTATCTGTATCTGTATCTGTATCTGTATCTGTATCTGTATCTTTATCTCAACTTTATCTTTATCTTTATCTTATCTTATCTGTATCTGTATCTGTATCTGTATCTTTATCTCAACTTTATCTTTATCTTTATCTTATCTTATCTGTATCTGTATCTGTATCTGTATCTGTATCTGTATCTTTATCTTTATCTTTATCTGTATCTGTATCTGTATCTGTATCTGTATCTGTATCTGTATCTGTATCTTTATCTGTATCTGTATCTGTATCTGTATCTTTATCTTTATCTTTATCTGTATCTGTATCTGTATCTGTATCTGTATCTGTATCTTTATCTGTATCTGTATCTGTATCTGTATCTTTATCTTTATCTTTATCTTTATCTGTATCTGTATCTGTATCTGTATCTGTATCTGTATCTGTATCTGTATCTGTATCTTTATCTCAACTTTATCTTTATCTTTATCTTATCTTATCTGTATCTGTATCTGTATCTGTACCTGTATCTGTATCTTTATCTTTATCTGTATCTGTATCTGTATCTGTATCTGTATCTGTATCTGTATCTGTATCTGTATCTTTATCTGTATCTGTATCTGTATCTGTATCTTTATCTTTATCTTTATCTGTATCTGTATCTGTATCTGTATCTGTATCTGTATCTGTATCTGTATCTGTATCTGTATCTGTATCTGTATCTGTATCTTTATCTTTATCTTTATCTTTATCTTTATCTTTATCTTTATCTTTATCTTTATCTTTATCTTTATCTTTATCTTTATCTTTATCTTTATCTTTATCTTTATCTTTATCTTTATCTTTATCTTTATCTTTATCTTTATCTTTATCTTTATCTTTATCTTTATCTTTATCTTTATCTTTATCTTTATCTTTATCTTTATCTTTATCTTTATCTTTATCTTTATCTTTATCTTTATCTTTATCTTTATCTTTATCTTTATCTTTATCTTTATCTTTATCTTTATCTTTATCTTTATCTTTATCTGTATCTCTATCTGTATCTGTATCTGTATCTTTATCTGTATCTGTATCTGTATCTGTATCTGTATCTGTATCTGTATCTGTATCTGTATCTGTATCTGTATCTGTATCTTTATCTTTATCTGTATCTGTATCTGTATCTGTATCTGTATCTGTATTTGTATCTGTATCTGTATCTGTATCTGTATCTGTATCTGTATCTGTATCTGTATCTGTATCTTTATCTGTATCTTTATCTTTATCTTTATCTTTATCGTTATCGTTATCTTCATCTTTATCTGTATCTGTATCTGTATGTGTATCTGTATCTGTATCTTTATCTTTATCTGTATCTGTATCTTTATCTTTATCTTTATCTTTATCTTTATCTTTATCTTTATCTTTATGTTTGTCTTTATCTCTATCTTTATCTTTATCTGTATCTGTATCTGTATCTGTATCTTTATCTTTATCTTTACCTGTATCTGTATCTGTATCTGTATCCGTGTCTGTATCTGTACCTGTATCTGTATCTGTATCTGTATCTGTATCTGTATCTGTATCTTTATCTTTATCTTTATCTTTATCTTATCTTATCTTATCTGTATCTGTATCTGTATCTTTATCTTTATCTGTATCTGTATCTGTATCTTTATCTGTATCTGTATCTTTATCTGTATCTGTATCTGTATCTGTATCTGTATCTGTATCTGTATCTGTATTTGTATCTGTATCTGTATCTGTATCTGTATCTGTATATGTATCTGTATCTGTATCTGTAACTGTATCTGTATCTGTAACTGTATCTGTATTTGTACCTGTATCTGTATCTTTATCTTTATCTTTATCTTTATCTTTATCTTTATCTTTATCTTTATCTTTATCTTTATCTTTATCTTTATCTGTATCTTTATCTTTATCTTTATCTTTATCTTTATCTTTATCTTTATCTTTATCTTTATCTTTATCTTTATCTTTATCTTTATCTTTATCTTTATCTTTATCTTTATCTTTATTCTTTATCTTTATCTTTATCTTTATCTTTATCTTTATCTTTATCGTTATCTTTATCTTTCTCTTTATCTTTATCTTTATCTTTATCTTTATCTTTATCTTTATCTTTATCTTTATCTTTATCTTTATCTTATCTTTATCTTTATCTTTATCTTTATCTTTATCTTTATCTTTATCTTTATCTTTATCTTTATCTTTATCTTTATCTTTATCTTTATCTTTATCTTTATCTCTATCTTTATCTTTATCTGTATCTTTATCTGTATCTGTATCTGTATCTGTATCTGTATCTGTATCTGTATCTGTATCTGTATCTGTATCTGTGTCTGTATCTGTATCTGTATCTTTATCTTTATCTGTATCTGTATCTGTATCTTTATCTGTATCTGTATCTGTATCTGTATCTGTATCTTTATCTTTATCTTTATCTTTATCTTTATCTTCATCTGTATCTGTATCTGTATCTGTATCTTTATCTTAACTTTATCTTTATCTTTATCTTTATCTTATCTTATCTGTATCTGTATCTGTATCTGTATCTGTATCTGTATCTGTATCTGTATATGTATCTGTATCTTTATCTTAACTTTATCTTTATCTTTATCTTATCTTATCTGTATCTGTATCTGTATCTGTATCTTTATCTTTATCTTTACCTTTATCTTTATCTTTATCTTTATCTTTATCTTTATCTTTATCTTTATCTTTATCTTTATCTTTATCTTCATCTTTATCTTTATCTTTATCTTTATCTTTATTTTTATCTGTATCTGTATCTGTATCTGTATCTGTATCTGTTTCTTTATATGTATCTGTATCTGTATCTGTATCTGTATCTGTATCTGTAATCTTTATCTTTATCTTTATCTTTATCTTTATCTTTATCTTTATCTTTATCTTTATCTTTATCTTTATCTTTATCTTTATCTTTATCTTTATCTTTATCTTTATCTTTATCTTTATCTTTATCTTTATCTTTATCTTTATCTTTATCTTTATCTGTATCTGTATCTGTATCTGTATCTGTATCTGTATCTGTATCTGTATCTGTATCTGTATCTGTATCTGTATCTGTATCTGTATCTTTATCTGTATCTGTATCTGTATCTGTATCTTTATCTTTATCTTTATCTGTATCTGTATCTGTATCTGTATCTGTATCTGTATCTGTATCTGTATCTGTATCTGTATCTTTATCTTTATCTTTATCTTTATCTTTATCTTTATCTGTATCTGTATCTGTATCTGTATCTTTATCTTAACTTTATCTTTATCTTTATCTGTATCTGTATCTGTATCTGTATCTGTATCTGTATCTGTATCTGTATCTGTATCTGTATCTTTATCTTTATCTTTATCTTTATCTTTATCTTTATCTGTATCTGTATCTGTATCTGTATCTTTATCTTAACTTTATCTTTATCTTTATCTTATCTTATCTGTATCTGTATCTGTATCTGTATCTGTATTTGTATCTGTATCTGTATCTGTATCTGTATCTGTATCTGTATCTGTATCTGTATCTGTATCTGTATCTGTATCTGTATCTGTATCTGTATCTGTATCTGTATCTGTATCTGTATCTGTATCTGTATCTGTATCTTTATCTTTATCTTTATCTTTATCTTTATCTTTATCTTTATCTTTATCTTTATCTTTATCTTTATCTTTATCTTTATCTTTATCTTTATCTTTATCTTTATCTTTATCTTTATCTGTATCTGTATCTTTATCTGTATCTGTATCTGTATCTGTATCTTTATCTTTATCTTTATCTGTATCTGTATCTGTATCTGTATCTGTATCTGTATCTGTATCTGTATCTGTATCTTTATCTCAACTTTATCTTTATCTTTATCTTATCTTATCCGTATCTGTATCTTTATCTCAACTTTATCTTTATCTTTATCTTATCTTATCTGTATCTGTATCTGTATCTGTATCTGTATCTTTATCTTTATCTGTATCTGTATCTGTATCTGTATCTGTATCTGTATCTGTATCTGTATCTGTATCTTTATCTTTATCTGTATCTGTATCTGTATCTGTATCTGTATCTTTATCTTTATCTTTATCTGTATCTGTATCTGTATCTGTATCTGTATCTGTATCTGTATCTGTATCTGTATCTGTATCTGTATCTGTATCTGTATCTTTATCTTTATCTGTATCTGTATCTGTATCTGTATCTGTATCTTTATCTGTATCTGTATCTGTATCTGTATCTGTATCTTTATCTTTATCTGTATCTGTATCTGTATCTGTATCTGTATCTGTATCTGTATCTGTATCTTTATCTCAACTTTATCTTTATCTTTATCTTATCTTATCTGTATCTGTATCTGTATCTGTATCTTTATCTCAACTTTATCTTTATCTTTATCTTATCTTATCTGTATCTGTATCTGTATCTGTATCTGTATCTGTATCTTTATCTTTATCTTTATCTGTATCTGTATCTGTATCTGTATCTGTATCTGTATCTGTATCTGTATCTTTATCTGTATCTGTATCTGTATCTGTATCTTTATCTTTATCTTTATCTTTATCTGTATCTGTATCTGTATCTGTATCTGTATCTTTATCTGTATCTGTATCTGTATCTGTATCTTTATCTTTATCTTTATCTTTATCTTTATCTGTATCTGTATCTGTATCTGTATCTGTATCTGTATCTGTATCTGTATCTGTATCTTTATCTCAACTTTATCTTTATCTTTATCTTATCTTATCTGTATCTGTATCTGTATCTGTATCTGTATCTGTATCTTTATCTTTATCTGTATCTGTATCTGTATCTGTATCTGTATCTGTATCTTTATCTGTATCTGTATCTGTATCTGTATCTTTATCTTTATCTTTATCTTTATCTTTATCTTTATCTGTATCTGTATCTGTATCTGTATCTGTATCTGTATCTGTATCTGTATCTGTATCTTTATCTCAACTTTATCTGTATCTGTATCTGTATCTGTATCTTTATCTTTATCTTTATCTGTATCTGTATCTGTATCTGTATCTGTATCTGTATCTGTATCTGTATCTGTATCTTTATCTCAACTTTATCTTTATCTTTATCTTATCTTATCCGTATCTGTATCTTTATCTCAACTTTATCTTTATCTTTATCTTATCTTATCTGTATCTGTATCTGTATCTGTATCTGTATCTGTATCTTTATCTTTATCTTTATCTGTATCTGTATCTGTATCTGTATCTTATCTTTATCTGTATCTGTATCTGTATCTGTATCTTTATCTTTATCTTTATCTTTATCTTTATCTGTATCTGTATCTGTATCTGTATCTGTATCTGTATCTGTATCTGTATCTGTATCTTTATCTCAACTTTATCTTTATCTTTATCTTATCTTATCTGTATCTGTATCTGTATCTGTATCTGTATCTGTATCTTTATCTTTATCTGTATCTGTATCTGTATCTGTATCTGTATCTGTATCTGTATCTGTATCTGTATCTTTATCTGTATCTGTATCTGTATCTGTATCTTTATCTTTATCTTTATCTGTATCTGTATCTGTATCTGTATCTGTATCTGTATCTGTATCTGTATCTGTATCTGTATCTGTATCTTTATCTTTATCTTTATCTTTATCTTTATCTTTATCTTTATCTTTATCTTTATCTTTATCTTTATCTTTATCTTTATCTTTATCTTTATCTTTATCTTTATCTTATCTTATCTTATCTGTATCTGTATCTGTATCTTTATCTTTATCTGTATCTGTATCTGTATCTTTATCTGTATCTGTATCTTTATCTGTATCTGTATCTGTATCTGTATCTGTATCTGTATCTGTATTTGTATCTGTATCTGTATCTGTATCTGTATCTGTATATGTATCTGTATCTGTAACTGTATCTGTATCTGTAACTGTATCTGTATTTGTACCTGTATCTGTATCTTTATCTTTATCTTTATCTTTATCTTTATCTTTATCTTTATCTTTATCTTTATCTTTATCTTTATCTTTATCTTTATCTGTATCTTTATCTTTATCTTTATCTTTATCTTTATCTTTATCTTTATCTTTATCTTTATCTTTATCTTTATCTTTATCTTTATCTTTATCTTTATCTTTATCTTTATCTTTATCTTTATCTTTATCTTTATCTTTATCTTTATCGTTATCTTTATCTTTCTCTTTATCTTTATCTTTATCTTTATCTTTATCTTTATCTTTATCTTTATCTTTATCTTTATCTTTATCTTTATCTTTATCTTTATCTTTATCTTTATCTTTATCTTTATCTTTATCTTTATCTTTATCTTTATCTTTATCTTTATCTTTATCTTCATCTTTATCTTTATCTTTATCTTTATCTTTATCTTTATCTTTATCTTTATCTTTATCTTTATCTTTATCTTTATCTTTATCTTTATCTTTATCTTTATCTTTATCTTTATCTTTATCTTTATCTTTATCTTTATCTTTATCTTTATCTTTATCTTTATCTTTATCTTTATCTTTATCTTTATCTTTATCTTTATCTTTATCTTTATCTTTATCTTTATCTTTATCTTTATCTTTATCTTTATCTTTATCTTTATCTTTACCTTTATCTTTATCTTTATCTTTATCTTTATCTTTATCTTTACCTTTATCTTTATCTTTATCTTTATCTTTATCTTTATCTTTATCTTTATCTTTATCTGTATCTGTATCTGTATCTGTATCTGTATCTGTTTCTTTATATGTATCTGTATCTGTATCTGTATCTGTATCTGTATCTGTAATCTTTATCTTTATCTTTATCTTTATCTTTATCTTTATCTTTATCTTTATCTTTATCTTTATCTTTATCTTTATCTTTATCTTTATCTTTATCTTTATCTTTATCTTTATCTTTATCTTTATCTTTATCTTTATCTTTATCTTTATCTTTATCTTTATCTGTATCTGTATCTGTATCTGTATCTTTATCTTTATCTGTATCTGTATCTGTATCTGTATCTGTATCTGTATCTGTATCTGTATCTGTATCTGTATCTGTATCTGTATCTGTATCTGTATCTGTATCCGTATCTGTATCTGTATCTGTATCTGTATCTGTATCTTTATCTTTATCTTTATCCGTATCTGTATCTGTATCTGTATCTGTATCTGTTTCTTTACCTGTATCTGTATCTGTATCTGTATCTGTATCTGTATCTGTATCTGTATCTGTATCTGTATTTGTATCTTTATCTTTATCTTTATCTTTATCTGTATCTGTATCTGTATCTGTATCTTTATCTGTATCTGTATCTTTATCTGTATCTGTATCTGTATCTGTATCTGTATCTGTATCTGTATCTGTATCTGTATCTGTATCTGTATCTGTATCTGTATCTGTACCTGTATCTGTATCTGTGTCTGTATCTGTATCTGTATCTTTATCTTTATCTGTATCTGTATCTGCATCTTTATCTGTATCTGTATCTGTATCTGTATCTGGATCTTTATCTTTATCTTTATCTTTATCTGTATCTGTATCTGTATCTGTATCTTTATCTTAACTTTATCTTTATCTTTATCTTATCTTATCTGTATCTGTATCTGTATCTGTATCTGTATCTGTATCTGTATCTGTATCTGTATATGTATCTGTATCTTTATCTTAACTTTATCTTTATCTTTATCTTTATCTTATCTTATCTGTATCTGTATCTGTATCTGTATCTGTATCTGTATTTGTATCTTTATCTTTATCTTTATCTTTATCTGTATCTGTATCTGTATCTGTATCTTTATCTGTATCTGTATCTTTATCTGTATCTGTATCTGTATCTGTATCTGTATCTGTATCTGTATCTGTATCTGTATCTGTATCTGTGTCTGTATCTGTATCTTTATCTTTATCTGTATCTGTATCTGTATCTTTATCTGTATCTGTATCTGTATCTGTATCTGTATCTTTATCTTTATCTTTATCTTTATCTTTATCTTCATCTGTATCTGTATCTGTATCTGTATCTTTATCTTAACTTTATCTTTATCTTTATCTTTATCTTATCTTATCTGTATCTGTATCTGTATCTGTATCTGTATCTGTATCTGTATCTGTATCTGTATCTGTATATGTATCTGTATCTTTATCTTAACTTTATCTTTATCTTTATCTTTATCTTTATCTTTATCTTTATCTTTATCTTTATCTTTATCTTTATCTTTATCTTTATCTTTATCTTTATCTTTATCTTTATCTTTATCTTTATCTTTATCTTTATCTTTATCTTTATCTTTATCTTTATCTTTATCTTTATCTTTATCTTTATCTTTATCTTTATCTTTATCTTTATCTTTATCTTTATCTTTATCTTTATCTTTATCTTTATCTTTATCTTTATCTTTATCTTTATCTTTATCTTTATCTTTATCTTTATCTTTATCTTTATCTTTATCTTTATCTTTATCTTTATCTTTATCTTTATCTTATCTTATCTGTATCTGTATCTGTATCTGTATCTGTATCTGTATCTGTATCTGTATCTGTATCTGTATCTGTATCTGTATCTGTGTCTGTATCTGTATCTGTATCTTTATCTGTATCTGTATCTGTATCTTTATCTGTATCTGTATCTGTATCTGTATCTGTATCTTTATCTTTATCTTTATCTTTATCTTTATCTTTATCTTCATCTGTATCTGTATCTGTATCTGTATCTTTATCTTAACTTTATCTTTATCTTTATCTTTATCTTATCTTATCTGTATCTGTATCTGTATCTGTATCTGTATCTGTATCTGTATCTGTATCTGTATCTGTATCTGTATCTGTATCTGTATCTGTATCTGTATTTGTATCTTTATCTTTATCTTTATCTTTATCTGTATCTGTATCTGTATCTGTATCTTTATCTGTATCTGTATCTTTATCTGTATCTGTATCTGTATCTGTATTTGTATCTGTATCTGTATCTGTATCTGTATCTGTATCTGTATCTGTATCTGTATCTGTATCTGTATCTGTATCTGTATCTGTATCTTTATCTTTATCTTTATCTTTATCTTTATCTTTATCTTTATCTTTATCTTTATCTTTATCTTTATCTTTATCTTTATCTTTATCTTTATCTTTATCTTTATCTTTATCTTTATCTTTATCTTTATCTTTATCTTTATCTTTATCTTTATCTTTATCTGTATCTTTATTTTTATCTTTATCTTTATCTTTATCTTTATCTTTATCTTTATCTTTATCTTTATCTTTATCTTTATCTTTATCTTTATCTTTATCTTTATCTTTATCTTTATCTTTATCTTTATCTTTATCTTTATCTTTATCTTTATCGTTATCTTTATCTTTCTCTTTATCTTTATGTTTATCTTTATCTTTATCTTTATCTTTATCTTTATCTTTATCTTTATCTTTATCTGTATCTGTATCTGTATCTGTATCTGTATCTGTTTCTTTATATGTATCTGTATCTGTATCTGTATCTGTATCTGTATCTGTAATCTTTATCTTTATCTTTATCTTTATCTTTATCTTTATCTTTATCTTTATCTTTATCTTTATCTTTATCTTTATCTTTATCTTTATCTTTATCTTTATCTTTATCTTTATCTTTATCTTTATCTTTATCTTTATCTTTATCTGTATCTTTATCTTTATCTTTATCTTTATCTTTATCTTTATCTTTATCTTTACCTTTATCTTTATCTTTATCTTTATCTTTATCTTTATCTTTATCTTTATCTTTATCTTTATCTTTATCTTTATCTTTATCTTTATCTTTATCTTTATCTTTATCTGTATCTGTATCTGTATCTGTATCTTTATCTTTATCTGTATCTGTATCTGTATCTGTATCTGTATCTGCATCTGTATCTGTATCTGTATCTGTATCTGTATCTGTATCCGTATCTGTATCTGTATCTGTATCTGTATCTGTATCTGTATCTTTATCTTTATCTTTATCCGTATCTGTATCTGTATCTGTATCTGTATCTGTTTCTTTACCTGTATCTGTATCTGTATCTGTATCTGTATCTGTATCTGTATCTGTATCTGTATCTGTATTTGTATCTTTATCTTTATCTTTATCTTTATCTGTATCTGTATCTGTATCTGTATCTTTATCTGTATCTGTATCTTTATCTGTATCTGTATCTGTATCTGTATCTGTATCTGTATCTGTATCTGTATCTGTATCTGTATCTGTATCTGTATCTGTATCTGTATCTGTATCTGTACCTGTATCTGTATCTGTGTCTGTATCTGTATCTGTATCTTTATCTGTATCTGTATCTGTATCGGTATCTTTATCTGTATCTGTATCTGTATCTGTATCTGTATCTTTATCTTTATCTTTACCTTTATCTTTATCTGTATCTGTATCTGTATCTGTATCTTTATCTTAACTTTATCTTTATCTTTATCTTATCTTATCTGTATCTGTATCTGTATCTGTATCTGTATCTGCATCTGTATCTGTATATGTATCTGTATCTTTATCTTAACTTTATCTTTATCTTTATCTTTATCTTTATCTTATCTTATCTGTATCTGTATCTGTATCTGTATCTGTATCTGTATCTGTATCTGTATCTGTATTTGTATCTTTATCTTTATCTTTATCTTTATCTGTATCTGTATCTGTATCTGTATCTTTATCTGTATCTGTATCTGTATCTTTATCTGTATCTGTATCTGTATCTGTATCTGTATCTGTATCTGTATCTGTATCTGTATCTGTATCTGTATCTGTATCTGTATCTGTGTCTGTATCTGTATCTGTATCTTTATCTTTATCTGTATCTGTATCTGTATCTTTATCTGTATCTGTATCTGTATCTGTATCTGTATCTTTATCTTTATCTTTATCTTTATCTTTATCTTCATCTGTATCTGTATCTGTATCTGTATCTTTATCTTAACTTTATCTTTATCTTTATCTTTATCTTATCTTATCTGTATCTGTATCTGTATCTGTATCTGTATCTGTATCTGTATCTGTATCTGTATCTGTATATGTATCTGTATCTTTATCTTAACTTTATCTTTATCTTTATCTTATCTTATCTGTATCTGTATCTGTATCTGTATCTGTATCTGTATTTGTATCTGTATCTGTATCTGTATCTGTATCTGTATCTGTATCTGTATCTGTATCTGTATCTGTATCTGTATCTGTATCTGTATCTGTATCTGTATCTTTATCTTTATCTTTATCTTTATCTTTATCTTTATCTTTATCTTTATCTTTATCTTTATCTTTATCTTTATCTTTATCTTTATCTTTATCTTTATCTTTATCTTTATCTTTATCTTTATCTTTATCTTTATCTTTATCTTTATCTTTATCTTTATCTTTATCTGTATCTTTATCTTTATCTTTATCTTTATCTTTATCTTTATCTTTATCTTTATCTTTATCTTTATCTTTATCTTTATCTTTATCTTTATCTTTATCTTTATCTTTATCTTTATCTTTATCTTTATCTTTATCCTTATCTTTAGCTTTATCTTTATCTTTATCTTTATCTTTAGCTTTATCTTTATCTTTATCTTTATCTTTATCTTTATCTTTATCTTTATCTTTATCTTTATCTTTATCTTTATCTTTATCTTTATCTTCATCTTTATCTTTATCTTTATCTTTATCTTTATCTTTATCTTTATCTTTATCTTTATCTTTATCTTTATCTTTATCTTTATCTTTATCTTTATCTTTATCTTTATCTTTATCTTTATCTGTATCTGTATCTGTATCTGTATCTGTATCTGTATCTGTATCTTTATCTCAACTTTATCTTTATCTTTATCTTATCTTATCTGTATCTGTATCTGTATCTGTATCTGTATCTTTATCTTTATCTTTATCTGTATCTGTATCTGTATCTGTATCTGTATCTGTATCTGTATCTGTATATGTATCTGTATCTGTATCTTTATCTGTATCTGTATCTGTATCTGTATCTGTATCTTTATCTTTATCTTTATCTGTATCTGTATCTGTATCTGTATCTGTATCTGTATCTGTATCTGTATCTGTATCTGTATCTTTATCTGTATCTGTATCTGTATCTGTATCTGTATCTGTATCTGTATCTGTATCTGTATCTGTATCTGTATCTGTATCTGTATCTTTATCTTTATCTTTATCTTTATCTTTATCTTTATCCTTATCTTTATCTTTATCTTATCTTATCTGTATCTGTATCTGTATCTGTATCTGTATCTGTATCTGTATCTTTATCTGTATCTGTATCTGTATCTGTATCTGTACCTGTATCTGTATCTGTATCTGTATCTGTATCTGTATCTGTATATGTATCTGTATCTTTATCTTTATCTTTATCTTTATCTGTATCTGTATCTGTATCTGTATCTGTATCTGTATCTGTTTCTTTATATGTATCTGTATCTGTATCTGTATCTGTATCTGTATCTGTAATCTTTATCTTTATCTTTATCTTTATCTTTATCTTTATCTTTATCTTTATCTTTATCTTTATCTTTATCTTTATCTTTATCTTTATCTTTATCTTTATCTTTATCTTTATCTTTATCTTTATCTTTATCTTTATCTTTATCTTTATCTTTATCTTTATCTTTATCTTTATCTTTATCTTTATCTTTATCTTTATCTTTATCTTTATCTTTATCTTTATCTTTATCTTTATCTTTATCTGTATCTGTATCTGTATCTGTATCTTTATCTTTATCTGTATCTGTATCTGTATCTGTATCTGTATCTGTATCTGTATCTGTATCTGTATCTGTATCTGTATCTGTATCTGTCTCTTTATCTCAACTTTATCTTTATCTTTATCTTATCTTATCTGTATCTGTATCTGTATCTGTATCTGTATCTGTATCTGTATTTGTATCTGTATCTGTATCTGTATCTGTATCTGTATCTGTATCTGTATCTGTATCTGTATCTGTATCTTTATCTTTATCTTTATCTTTATCTTTATCTTTATCTTTATCTTTATCTTTATCTTTATCTTTATCTTTATCTTTATCTTTATCTTTATCTTTATCTTTATCTTTATCTTTATCTTTATCTTTATCTTTATCTTTATCTTTATCTTTATCTGTATCTGTATCTGTATCTGTATCTGTATCTTTATCTGTATTTGTATCTGTATCTGTATCTTTATCTTTATCTTTATCTGTATCTGTATCTGTATCTGTATCTGTATCTGTATCTGTATCTGTTTCTTTACCTGTATCTGTATCTGTATCTGTATCTGTATCTGTATCTGTATCTGTATCTGTATCTGTATCTGTATTTGTATCTTTATCTTTATCTTTATCTTTATCTTTATCTGTATCTGTATCTGTATCTGTATCTTTATCTGTATCTGTATCTGTATCTGTATCTGTATCTGTATCTGTATCTGTATCTGTATCTGTATCTGTATCTGTATCTGTATCTGTATCTGTACCTGTATCTGTATCTGTATCTGTATCTGTATCCGTATCTGTATCTGTATCTGTATCTGTATCTTTATCTGTATCTTTATCTTTATCTTTATCTTTATCGTTATCGTTATCTTCATCTTTATCTGTATCTGTATCTGTATGTGTATCTGTATCTGTATCTTTATCTTTATCTGTATCTGTATCTTTATCTTTATCTTTATCTTTATCTTTATCTTTATCTTTATCTTTATCTTTATCTTTATGTTTGTCTTTATCTCTATCTTTATCTTTATCTGTATCTGTATCTGTATCTGTATCTTTATCTTTATCTTTACCTGTATCTGTATCTGTATCTGTATCCGTGTCTGTATCTGTACCTGTATCTGTATCTGTATCTGTATCTGTATCTTTATCTTTATCTTTATCTTTATCTTATCTTATCTTATCTGTATCTGTATCTGTATCTTTATCTTTATCTGTATCTGTATCTGTATCTTTATCTGTATCTGTATCTTTATCTGTATCTGTATCTGTATCTGTATCTTTATCTGTATCTGTATCTGTATCTGTATCTGTATCTGTATCTGTATCTGTATCTGTATTTGTATCTGTATCTGTATCTGTATCTGTATCTGTATATGTATCTGTATCTGTATCTGTATCTGTATCTGTATCTGTATCTGTATTTGTATCTGTATCTGTATCTGTATCTGTATCTGTATCTGTATCTGTATATGTATCTGTATTTGTATCTGTATCTGTATCTGTATCTGTATCTGTATATGTATCTGTATCTGTATCTGTATCTGTATCTGTATCTGTATCTGTATTTGTATCTGTATCTGTATCTGTATCTGTATCTGTATCTGTATCTGTATCTGTATCTGTATCTTTATCTTTATCTTTATCTTTATCTTTATCTTTATCTTTATCTTTATCTTTATCTTTATCTTTATCTTTATCTTTATCTTTATCTTTATCTTTATCTTTATCGTTATCGTTATCTTCATCTTTATCTGTATCTGTATCTGTATGTGTATCTGTATCTGTATCTGTATCTGTATCTGTATCTGTATCTGTATCTGTATCTGTATCTGTATCTGTATCTGTATCTGTATCTGTATTTGTATCTGTATCTGTATCTGTATCTGTATCTGTATATGTATCTGTATCTGAATCTGTATCTGTATCTGTATCTGTATTTGTATCTGTATCTGTATCTGTATCTGTATCTGTATCTGTATCTGTATCTGTATCTGTATCTTTATCTTTATCTTTATCTTTATCTTATCTTATCTTATCTGTATCTGTATCTGTATCTTTATCTTTATCTGTATCTGTATCTGTATCTTTATCTGTATCTGTATCTTTATCTGTATCTGTATCTGTATCTGTATCTGTATCTGTATCTGTATCTGTATCTGTATTTGTATCTGTATCTGTATCTGTATCTGTATCTGTATATGTATCTGTATCTGTATCTGTATCTGTATCTGTATCTGTATTTGTATCTGTATCTGTATCTGTATCTGTATCTGTATCTGTATCTGTATCTGTATCTGTATCTTTATCTTTATCTTTATCTTTATCTTTATCTTTATCTTTATCTTTATCTTTATCTTTATCTTTATCTTTATCTTTATCTTTATCGTTATCGTTATCTTCATCTTTATCTGTATCTGTATCTGTATGTGTATCTGTATCTGTATCTTTATCTTTATCTGTATCTGTATCTTTATCTTTATCTTTATCTTTATCTTTATCTTTATCTTTATGTTTGTCTTTATCTCTATCTTTATCTTTATCTGTATCTGTATCTGTATCTGTATCTTTATCTTTATCTTTACCTGTATCTGTATCTGTATCTGTATCCGTGTCTGTATCTGTACCTGTATCTGTATCTGTATCTGTATCTGTATCTTTATCTTTATCTTTATCTTTATCTTATCTTATCTTATCTGTATCTGTATCTGTATCTTTATCTTTATCTGTATCTGTATCTGTATCTTTATCTGTATCTGTATCTTTATCTGTATCTGTATCTGTATCTGTATCTGTATCTGTATCTGTATCTGTATCTGTATTTGTATCTGTATCTGTAACTGTATCTGTATCTGTATCTGTATCTGTATTTGTATCTTTATCTTTATCTTTATCTTTATCTGTATCTGTATCTGTATCTGTATCTTTATCTGTATCTGTATCTTTATCTGTATCTGTATCTGTATCTGTATCTGTATCTGTATCTGTATCTGTATCTGTATCTGTATCTGTATCTGTATCTGTATCTGTATCTGTATCTGTGTCTGTATCTGTATCTGTATCTTTATCTTTATCTGTATCTGTATCTGTATCTTTATCTGTATCTGTATCTGTATCTGTATCTGTATCTTTATCTTTATCTTTATCTTTATCTTTATCTTTATCTTCATCTGTATCTGTATCTGTATCTGTATCTTTATCTTAACTTTATCTTTATCTTTATCTTTATCTTTATCTTATCTTATCTGTATCTGTATCTGTATCTGTATCTGTATCTGTATCTGTATCTGTATCTGTATCTGTATATGTATCTGTATCTTTATCTTAACTTTATCTTTATCTTTATCTTATCTTATCTGTATCTGTATCTGTATCTGTATCTGTATCTGTATTTGTATCTGTATCTGTATCTGTATCTGTATCTGTATCTGTATCTGTATCTGTATCTGTATCTGTATCTGTATCTGTATCTGTATCTGTATCTGTATCTTTATCTTTATCTTTATCTTTATCTTTATCTTTATCTTTATCTTTATCTTTATCTTTATCTTTATCTTTATCTTTATCTTTATCTTTATCTTTATCTTTATCTTTATCTTTATCTTTATCTTTATCTTTATCTTTATCTTTATCTGTATCTTTATCTTTATCTTTATCTTTATCTTTATCTTTATCTTTATCTTTATCTTTATCTTTATCTTTATCTTTATCTTTATCTTTATCTTTATCTGTATCTCTATCTGTATCTGTATCTGTATCTTTATCTGTATCTGTATCTGTATCTGTATCTGTATCTGTATCTGTATCTGTATCTGTATCTGTATCTGTATCTTTATCTTTATCTGTATCTGTATCTGTATCTGTATCTGTATCTGTATTTGTATCTGTATCTGTATCTGTATCTGTATCTGTATCTGTATCTGTATCTGTATCTGTATCTTTATCTGTATCTTTATCTTTATCTTTATCTTTATCGTTATCGTTATCTTCATCTTTATCTGTATCTGTATCTGTATGTGTATCTGTATCTGTATCTTTATCTTTATCTGTATCTGTATCTTTATCTTTATCTTTATCTTTATCTTTATCTTTATCTTTATCTTTATCTTTATCTTTATGTTTGTCTTTATCTCTATCTTTATCTTTATCTGTATCTGTATCTGTATCTGTATCTTTATCTTTATCTTTACCTGTATCTGTATCTGTATCTGTATCCGTGTCTGTATCTGTACCTGTATCTGTATCTGTATCTGTATCTGTATCTGTATCTGTATCTTTATCTTTATCTTTATCTTTATCTTATCTTATCTTATCTGTATCTGTATCTGTATCTTTATCTTTATCTGTATCTGTATCTGTATCTTTATCTGTATCTGTATCTTTATCTGTATCTGTATCTGTATCTGTATCTGTATCTGTATCTGTATCTGTATCTGTATTTGTATCTGTATCTGTATCTGTATCTGTATCTGTATATGTATCTGTATCTGTATCTGTAACTGTATCTGTATCTGTAACTGTATCTGTATTTGTACCTGTATCTGTATCTTTATCTTTATCTTTATCTTTATCTTTATCTTTATCTTTATCTTTATCTTTATCTTTATCTTTATCTTTATCTGTATCTTTATCTTTCTCTTTATCTTTATCTTTATCTTTATCTTTATCTTTATCTTTATCTTTATCTTTATCTTTATCTTTATCTTTATCTTTATCTTTATCTTTATCTTTATCTTTATCGTTATCTTTATCTTTCTCTTTATCTTTATCTTTATCTTTATCTTTATCTTTATCTTTATCTTTATCTTTATCTTTATCTTTATCTTTATCTTTATCTTTATCTTTATCTTTATCTTTATCTTTATCTTTATCTTCATCTTTATCTTTATCTTTATCTTTATCTTTATCTTTATCTTTATCTTTATCTTTATCTTTATCTTTATCTTTATCTTTATCTTTATCTTTATCTTTATCTTTATCTTTATCTTTATCTTTATCTTTATCTTTATCTTTATCTTTATCTTTATCTTTATCTTTATCTTTATCTTTATCTTTATCTTTATCTTTATCTTTATCTTTATCTTTATCTTTATCTTTATCTTTATCTTTATCTTTATCTTTATCTTTATCTTTATCTTTATCTTTATCTTTATCTTTATCTTTATCTTTACCTTTATCTTTATCTTTATCTTTATCTTTATCTTTATCTTTATCTTTATCTTTATCTTTATCTTTATCTTTATCTTTATCTTTATCTTTATCTTTATCTGTATCTGTATCTGTATCTGTATCTGTATCTGTATCTGTATCTGTATCTGTATCTTTATCTTTATCTTTATCTTTATCTTTATCTTTATCTTTATCTTTATCTTTATCTTTATCTTTATCTTTATCTTTATCTTTATCGTTATCGTTATCTTCATCTTTATCTGTATCTGTATCTGTATGTGTATCTGTATCTGTATCTTTATCTTTATCTGTATCTGTATCTTTATCTTTATCTTTATCTTTATCTTTATCTTTATCTTTATCTTTATGTTTGTCTTTATCTCTATCTTTATCTTTATCTGTATCTGTATCTGTATCTGTATCTTTATCTTTATCTTTACCTGTATCTGTATCTGTATCTGTATCCGTGTCTGTATCTGTACCTGTATCTGTATCTGTATCTGTATCTGTATCTTTATCTTTATCTTTATCTTTATCTTATCTTATCTTATCTGTATCTGTATCTGTATCTTTATCTTTATCTGTATCTGTATCTGTATCTTTATCTGTATCTGTATCTTTATCTGTATCTGTATCTGTATCTGTATCTGTATCTGTATCTGTATCTGTATCTGTATTTGTATCTGTATCTGTAACTGTATCTGTATCTGTATCTGTATCTGTATTTGTATCTTTATCTTTATCTTTATCTTTATCTGTATCTGTATCTGTATCTGTATCTTTATCTGTATCTGTATCTTTATCTGTATCTGTATCTGTATCTGTATCTGTATCTGTATCTGTATCTGTATCTGTATCTGTATCTGTATCTGTATCTGTGTCTGTATCTGTATCTGTATCTTTATCTTTATCTGTATCTGTATCTGTATCTTTATCTGTATCTGTATCTGTATCTGTATCTGTATCTTTATCTTTATCTTTATCTTTATCTTTATCTTTATCTTCATCTGTATCTGTATCTGTATCTGTATCTTTATCTTAACTTTATCTTTATCTTTATCTTTATCTTATCTTATCTGTATCTGTATCTGTATCTGTATCTGTATCTGTATCTGTATCTGTATCTGTATCTGTATATGTATCTGTATCTTTATCTTAACTTTATCTTTATCTTTATCTTATCTTATCTGTATCTGTATCTGTATCTGTATCTGTATCTGTATTTGTATCTGTATCTGTATCTGTATCTGTATCTGTATCTGTATCTGTATCTGTATCTGTATCTGTATCTGTATCTGTATCTGTATCTTTATCTTTATCTTTATCTTTATCTTTATCTTTATCTTTATCTTTATCTTTATCTTTATCTTTATCTTTATCTTTATCTTTATCTTTATCTTTATCTTTATCTTTATCTTTATCTTTATCTTTATCTTTATCTTTATCTTTATCTTTATCTTTATCTGTATCTTTATCTTTATCTTTATCTTTATCTTTATCTTTATCTTTATCTTTATCTTTATCTTTATCTTTATCTTTATCTGTATCTCTATCTGTATCTGTATCTGTATCTTTATCTGTATCTGTATCTGTATCTGTATCTGTATCTGTATCTGTATCTGTATCTGTATCTGTATCTGTATCTTT
This sequence comes from Anastrepha ludens, assembly GCF_028408465.1. Taxonomy (NCBI): domain Eukaryota; kingdom Metazoa; phylum Arthropoda; class Insecta; order Diptera; family Tephritidae; genus Anastrepha; species Anastrepha ludens. The sequence continues at coordinate 33,390 of NW_026530067.1, forward strand.
ATCTTTATCTGTATCTGTATCTGTATCTGTATCTGTATCTGTATTTGTATCTGTATCTGTATCTGTATCTGTATCTGTATCTGTATCTGTATCTGTATCTGTATCTTTATCTGTATCTTTATCTTTATCTTTATCTTTATCGTTATCGTTATCTTCATCTTTATCTGTATCTGTATCTGTATGTGTATCTGTATCTGTATCTTTATCTTTATCTGTATCTGTATCTTTATCTTTATCTTTATCTTTATCTTTATCTTTATCTTTATCTTTATCTTTATGTTTGTCTTTATCTCTATCTTTATCTTTATCTGTATCTGTATCTGTATCTGTATCTTTATCTTTATCTTTACCTGTATCTGTATCTGTATCTGTATCCGTGTCTGTATCTGTACCTGTATCTGTATCTGTATCTGTATCTGTATCTGTATCTGTATCTTTATCTTTATCTTTATCTTTATCTTATCTTATCTTATCTGTATCTGTATCTGTATCTTTATCTTTATCTGTATCTGTATCTGTATCTTTATCTGTATCTGTATCTTTATCTGTATCTGTATCTGTATCTGTATCTGTATCTGTATCTGTATCTGTATCTGTATTTGTATCTGTATCTGTATCTGTATCTGTATCTGTATATGTATCTGTATCTGTATCTGTAACTGTATCTGTATCTGTAACTGTATCTGTATTTGTACCTGTATCTGTATCTTTATCTTTATCTTTATCTTTATCTTTATCTTTATCTTTATCTTTATCTTTATCTTTATCTTTATCTGTATCTTTATCTTTCTCTTTATCTTTATCTTTATCTTTATCTTTATCTTTATCTTTATCTTTATCTTTATCTTTATCTTTATCTTTATCTTTATCTTTATCTTTATCTTTATCTTTATCTTTATCTTTATCGTTATCTTTATCTTTCTCTTTATCTTTATCTTTATCTTTATCTTTATCTTTATCTTTATCTTTATCTTTATCTTTATCTTTATCTTTATCTTTATCTTTATCTTTATCTTTATCTTTATCTTTATCTTTATCTTCATCTTTATCTTTATCTTTATCTTTATCTTTATCTTTATCTTTATCTTTATCTTTATCTTTATCTTTATCTTTATCTTTATCTTTATCTTTATCTTTATCTTTATCTTTATCTTTATCTTTATCTTTATCTTTATCTTTATCTTTATCTTTATCTTTATCTTTATCTTTATCTTTATCTTTATCTTTATCTTTATCTTTATCTTTATCTTTATCTTTATCTTTATCTTTATCTTTATCTTTATCTTTATCTTTATCTTTATCTTTATCTTTATCTTTATCTTTATCTTTACCTTTATCTTTATCTTTATCTTTATCTTTATCTTTATCTTTATCTTTATCTTTATCTTTATCTTTATCTTTATCTTTATCTTTATCTTTATCTGTATCTGTATCTGTATCTGTATCTGTATCTGTATCTGTTTCTTTATATGTATCTGTATCTGTATCTGTATCTGTATCTGTATCTGTAATCTTTATCTTTATCTTTATCTTTATCTTTATCTTTATCTTTATCTTTATCTTTATCTTTATCTTTATCTTTATCTTTATCTTTATCTTTATCTTTATCTTTATCTTTATCTTTATCTTTATCTTTATCTTTATCTTTATCTTTATCTTTATCTTTATCTTTATCTTTATCTTTATCTTTATCTTTATCTTTATCTTTATCTTTATCTTTATCTTTATCTTTATCTTTATCTTTATCTTTATCTTTATCTTTATCTTTATCTTTATCTTTATCTTTATCTTTATCTTTATCTTTATCTTTATCTTTATCTTTATCTTTATCTTTATCTTTATCTGTATCTGTATCTGTATCTGTATCTTTATCTTTATCTGTATCTGTATCTGTATCTGTATCTGTATCTGTATCTGTATCTGTATCTGTATCTGTATCTGTATCTGTATCTGTATCTGTATCTGTATCCGTATCTGTATCTGTATCTGTATCTGTATCTGTATCTTTATCTTTATCTTTATCCGTATCTGTATCTGTATCTGTATCTGTATCTGTTTCTTTACCTGTATCTGTATCTGTATCTGTATCTGTATCTGTATCTATATCTGTATCTGTATCTGTATTTGTATCTTTATCTTTATCTTTATCTTTATCTGTATCTGTATCTGTATCTGTATCTTTATCTGTATCTGTATCTTTATCTGTATCTGTATCTGTATCTGTATCTGTATCTGTATCTGTATCTGTATCTGTATCTGTATCTGTATCTGTATCTGTATCTGTATCTGTATCTGTACCTGTATCTGTATCTGTGTCTGTATCTGTATCTGTATCTTTATCTTTATCTGTATCTGTATCTGTATCTTTATCTGTATCTGTATCTGTATCTGTATCTGTATCTTTATCTTTATCTTTATCTTTATCTTTATCTGTATCTGTATCTGTATCTGTATCTTTATCTTAACTTTATCTTTATCTTTATCTTATCTTATCTGTATCTGTATCTGTATCTGTATCTGTATCTGTATCTGTATCTGTATATGTATCTGTATCTTTATCTTAACTTTATCTTTATCTTTATCTTTATCTTATCTTATCTGTATCTGTATCTGTATCTGTATCTGTATCTGTATTTGTATCTTTATCTTTATCTTTATCTTTATCTTTATCTGTATCTGTATCTGTATCTGTATCTTTATCTGTATCTGTATCTTTATCTGTATCTGTATCTGTATCTGTATCTGTATCTGTATCTGTATCTGTATCTGTATCTGTATCTGTGTCTGTATCTGTATCTTTATCTTTATCTGTATCTGTATCTGTATCTTTATCTGTATCTGTATCTGTATCTGTATCTTTATCTTTATCTTTATCTTTATCTTTATCTTTATCTTCATCTGTATCTGTATCTGTATCTGTATCTTTATCTTAACTTTATCTTTATCTTTATCTTTATCTTATCTTATCTGTATCTGTATCTGTATCTGTATCTGTATCTGTATCTGTATCTGTATATGTATCTGTATCTTTATCTTAACTTTATCTTTATCTTTATCTTATCTTATCTGTATCTGTATCTGTATCTGTATCTTTATCTTTATCTTTACCTTTATCTTTATCTTTATCTTTATCTTTATCTTTATCTTTATCTTTATCTTTATCTTTATCTTTATCTTTATCTTTATCTTTATCTTTATCTTTATCTTTATCTTTATCTTTATCTTTATCTTTATCTTTATCTGTATCTGTATCTGTATCTGTATCTGTATCTGTTTCTTTATATGTATCTGTATCTGTATCTGTATCTGTATCTGTATCTGTAATCTTTATCTTTATCTTTATCTTTATCTTTATCTTTATCTTTATCTTTATCTTTATCTTTATCTTTATCTTTATCTTTATCTTTATCTTTATCTTTATCTTTATCTTTATCTTTATCTTTATCTTTATCTTTATCTTTATCTTTATCTTTATCTTTATCTTTATCTTTATCTTTATCTTTATCTTTATCTTTATCTTTATCTTTATCTTTATCTTTATCTTTATCTTTATCTTTATCTTTATCTTTATCTTTATCTTTATCTTTATCTTTATCTTTATCTTTATCTTTATCTTTATCTTATCTTATCTGTATCTGTATCTGTATCTGTATCTGTATCTGTATCTGTATCTGTATCTGTATCTGTATCTGTATCTGTATCTGTATCTGTGTCTGTATCTGTATCTGTATCTTTATCTGTATCTGTATCTGTATCTTTATCTGTATCTGTATCTGTATCTGTATCTGTATCTTTATCTTTATCTTTATCTTTATCTTTATCTTCATCTGTATCTGTATCTGTATCTGTATCTTTATCTTAACTTTATCTTTATCTTTATCTTTATCTTATCTTATCTGTATCTGTATCTGTATCTGTATCTGTATCTGTATCTGTATCTGTATCTGTATCTGTATCTGTATCTGTATCTGTATTTGTATCTTTATCTTTATCTTTATCTTTATCTGTATCTGTATCTGTATCTGTATCTTTATCTGTATCTGTATCTTTATCTGTATCTGTATCTGTATCTGTATTTGTATCTGTATCTGTATCTGTATCTGTATCTGTATCTGTATCTGTATCTGTATCTGTATCTGTATCTGTATCTGTATCTGTATCTGTATCTGTATCTGTATCTTTATCTTTATCTTTATCTTTATCTTTATCTTTATCTTTATCTTTATCTTTATCTTTATCTTTATCTTTATCTTTATCTTTATCTTTATCTTTATCTTTATCTTTATCTTTATCTTTATCTTTATCTTTATCTTTATCTTTATCTTTATCTTTATCTGTATCTTTATCTTTATCTTTATCTTTATCTTTATCTTTATCTTTATCTTTATCTTTATCTTTATCTTTATCTTTATCTTTATCTTTATCTTTATCTTTATCTTTATCTTTATCTTTATCTTTATCTTTATCTTTATCTTTATCTTTATCGTTATCTTTATCTTTCTCTTTATCTTTATGTTTATCTTTATCTTTATCTTTATCTTTATCTTTATCTTTATCTGTATCTGTATCTGTATCTGTATCTGTATCTGTTTCTTTATATGTATCTGTATCTGTATCTGTATCTGTATCTGTATCTGTAATCTTTATCTTTATCTTTATCTTTATCTTTATCTTTATCTTTATCTTTATCTTTATCTTTATCTTTATCTTTATCTTTATCTTTATCTTTATCTTTATCTTTATCTTTATCTTTATCTTTATCTTTATCTTTATCTTTATCTTTATCTTTATCTTTATCTTTATCTTTATCTTTATCTTTATCTTTATCTTTATCTTTATCTTTATCTTTATCTTTATCTTTATCTTTATCTTTATCTTTATCTTTATCTTTATCTTTATCTTTATCTTTATCTTTATCTTTATCTTTATCTTTATCTTTATCTTTATCTTTATCTTTATCTTTATCTGTATCTGTATCTGTATCTGTATCTTTATCTTTATCTGTATCTGTATCTGTATCTGTATCTGTATCTGCATCTGTATCTGTATCTGTATCTGTATCTGTATCTGTATCCGTATCTGTATCTGTATCTGTATCTGTATCTGTATCTGTATCTTTATCTTTATCTTTATCCGTATCTGTATCTGTATCTGTATCTGTATCCGTTTCTTTACCTGTATCTGTATCTGTATCTGTATCTGTATCTGTATCTGTATCTGTATCTGTATCTGTATTTGTATCTTTATCTTTATCTTTATCTTTATCTTTATCTGTATCTGTATCTGTATCTGTATCTTTATCTGTATCTGTATCTTTATCTGTATCTGTATCTGTATCTGTATCTGTATCTGTATCTGTATCTGTATCTGTATCTGTATCTGTATCTGTATCTGTATCTGTATCTGTATCTGTATCTGTACCTGTATCTGTATCTGTGTCTGTATCTGTATCTGTATCTTTATCTTTATCTGTATCTGTATCGGTATCTTTATCTTTATCTGTATCTGTATCTGTATCTGTATCTTTATCTTTATCTTTACCTTTATCTTTATCTGTATCTGTATCTGTATCTGTATCTTTATCTTAACTTTATCTTTATCTTTATCTTATCTTATCTGTATCTGTATCTGTATCTGTATCTGTATCTGCATCTGTATCTGTATATGTATCTGTATCTTTATCTTAACTTTATCTTTATCTTTATCTTTATCTTATCTTATCTGTATCTGTATCTGTATCTGTATCTGTATCTGTATCTGTATCTGTATTTGTATCTTTATCTTTATCTTTATCTTTATCTGTATCTGTATCTGTATCTGTATCTTTATCTGTATCTGTATCTTTATCTGTATCTGTATCTGTATCTGTATCTGTATCTGTATCTGTATCTGTATCTGTATCTGTATCTGTATCTGTATCTGTATCTGTATCTGTGTCTGTATCTGTATCTGTATCTTTATCTTTATCTGTATCTGTATCTGTATCTTTATCTGTATCTGTATCTGTATCTGTATCTGTATCTTTATCTTTATCTTTATCTTTATCTTTATCTTTATCTTTATCTTCATCTGTATCTGTATCTGTATCTGTATCTTTATCTTAACTTTATCTTTATCTTTATCTTTATCTTATCTTATCTGTATCTGTATCTGTATCTGTATCTGTATCTGTATCTGTATCTGTATCTGTATATGTATCTGTATCTTTATCTTAACTTTATCTTTATCTTTATCTTATCTTATCTGTATCTGTATCTGTATCTGTATCTGTATCTGTATTTGTATCTGTATCTGTATCTGTATCTGTATCTGTATCTGTATCTGTATCTGTATCTGTATCTGTATCTGTATCTGTATCTGTATCTTTATCTTTATCTTTATCTTTATCATTATCTTTATCTTTATCTTTATCTTTATCTTTATCTTTATCTTTATCTTTATCTTTATCTTTATCTTTATCTTTATCTTTATCTTTATCTTTATCTTTATCTTTATCTTTATCTTTATCTTTATCTTTATCTGTATCTTTATCTTTATCTTTATCTTTATCTTTATCTTTATCTTTATCTTTATCTTTATCTTTATCTTTATCTTTATCTTTATCTTTATCTTTATCTTTATCTTTATCTTTATCTTTATCTTTATCTTTATCTTTATCTTTATCTTTATCTTTATCTTTATCTTTATCTTTATCTTTATCTTTATCTTTATCTTTAGCTTTATCTTTATCTTTATCTTTATCTTTAGCTTTATCTTTATCTTTATCTTTATCTTTATCTTTATCTTTATCTTTATCTTTATCTTTATCTTTATCTTTATCTTTATCTTTATCTTTATCTTTATCTTTATCTTTATCTTTATCTTTATCTTTATCTTTATCTTTATCTTTATCTTTATCTTTATCTTTATCTTTATCTTTATCTTTATCTTTATCTTTATCTTTATCTTTATCTTTATCTTTATCTTTATCTTTATCTTTATCTGTATCTGTATCTGTATCTGTATCTGTATCTGTATCTGTATCTTTATCTCAACTTTATCTTTATCTTTATCTTATCTTATCTGTATCTGTATCTGTATCTGTATCTGTATCTTTATCTTTATCTTTATCTGTATCTGTATCTGTATCTGTATCTGTATCTGTATCTGTATCTGTATATGTATCTGTATCTGTATCTTTATCTGTATCTGTATCTGTATCTGTATCTGTATCTTTATCTTTATCTTTATCTTTATCTGTATCTGTATCTGTATCTGTATCTGTATCTGTATCTGTATCTGTATCTGTATCTTTATCTGTATCTGTATCTGTATCTGTATCTGTATCTGTATCTGTATCTGTATCTGTATCTGTATCTTTATCTGTATCTATATCTTTATCTTTATCTTTATCTTTATCTTTATCTTTATCCTTATCTTTATCTTTATCTTATCTTATCTGTATCTGTATCTGTATCTGTATCTGTATCTGTATCTGTATCTGTATCTGTATCTTTATCTGTATCTGTATCTGTATCTGTATCTGTACCTGTATCTGTATCTGTATCTGTATCTGTATCTGTATCTGTATCTGTATATGTATCTGTATCTGTATCTTTATCTGTATCTGTATCTGTATCTGTATCTGTATCTTTATCTTTATCTTTATCTGTATCTGTATCTGTATCTGTATCTGTATCTGTATCTGTATCTGTTTCTTTATATGTATCTGTATCTGTATCTGTATCTGTATCTGTATCTGTAATCTTTATCTTTATCTTTATCTTTATCTTTATCTTTATCTTTATCTTTATCTTTATCTTTATCTTTATCTTTATCTTTATCTTTATCTTTATCTTTATCTTTATCTTTATCTTTATCTTTATCTTTATCTTTATCTTTATCTTTATCTTTATCTTTATCTTTATCTTTATCTTTATCTTTATCTTTATCTTTATCTTTATCTTTATCTTTATCTTTATCTTTATCTTTATCTTTATCTTTATCTTTATCTTTATCTTTATCTTTATCTTTATCTTTATCTTTATCTTTATCTGTATCTGTATCTGTATCTGTATCTTTATCTTTATCTGTATCTGTATCTGTATCTGTATCTGTATCTGTATCTGTATCTGTATCTGTATCTGTATCTGTATCTGTATCTGTCTCTTTATCTCAACTTTATCTTTATCTTTATCTTATCTTATCTGTATCTGTATCTGTATCTGTATCTGTATCTGTATCTGTATTTGTATCTGTATCTGTATCTGTATCTGTATCTGTATCTGTATCTGTATCTGTATCTGTAT
>NW_026530068.1:0-40675 GCF_028408465.1 Anastrepha ludens
CCGTTTCCGGGATAAAGAAAGAAGATGGAGCTGGAGATGGAAGAGGAAAAGGAATAGACAGGAAGAAGAAGAGGAAGAGGAAGACCACTTATTATTAATAATTAAAAAAAAATTCTAAAAAAATTTTAAAATGTTACATATACGCTTATTATATAAACGTTAATCTGAAGTCAGTTATAGTGAAAAATTCATTGTATCATTGCCGGCGTGATTGGTGATCGTTTCCTTAATTTTTTGTAGAAAGGTTATGCTAATATGAGATATTACCTTTATCATTCATATATTTACGTATTGCCTGTGTACTCACAAATATACGGTTGAAGCAAATATATGTCAGTTTTTTTACTTCGCCTGGAAAAGTTTATATAAATTTAAGAAGAGTAAATAGAACTTCTTTTATATCAGACTTCACGCAAAAACGTCATTTGCACCTCAACACATAGCTGGGTTAAGGCGGGGGGGAATAGAACAGTTCTCTTCTCCTTTCCGCTTTTTCGCACACGTAATTGTATTGGATTAGTGCACGATGGCAGATAAAAAGTCACTGGAAGCGCTGATAGGACATTTCAAGATTTAAGTAGTAAAAATGAAATGTTGGGTCGTGCCTTAGTGCTGCTGGCAGGTGATTTTAGACAAACACTGCCTGTTATTCCTCGAGCAACTGTAGCAGATGAATTGGCTGCATGTTTGAAATCATCATATTTGTGGAGACATGTTCAAACACTCAAACTAACTACAAATGTACGTGTTCTAATGCAAAATGATCCATCAGCTGCTGAATTTTCACAGCAATTATTGGATATTGGAAATGGCAAAGTTCGTGTCGATAATTTAACTGGCTTAATAACTTTACAACCAAACTTTTGTCAAATAAGTCAAACGAAAGAACAGTTAATTCAAAGAATTTTCCCAAATTTGCCTCAAAATTACAAAAATCATGATTGGCTTAGTGAACGAGCCATCATAGCTGCCAAAAATAAAGATGTGAATGAAATGAATGCGGCTATTCTGGCTAACATACCAAGTCCAGAACAAACATATCGACTTGACACTGTTACAAATCAAGATGATATTGTAAATTATCCCACTGAATTTTTGAATTCCTTTGATTACCGCCACACATGCTAACCTTGAAAATAGAGCACCGATTATTATGTTGAGAAACATAAATCAACCACGACTATGTAATGGCACTCGATTAACAGTTAAGAGATTGATGAATAACGTCATTGAAGCAACAATTTTGAATGGAAAATACTCTGGTGAAAACGTTTTAATACCGCGAATACCAATGATACCATCGGATATGCCGTTTGAATTCAAACGTCTTCAATTTCCTGTTCGCCTTGCATTCGCGATTACTATTAATAAGTCACAAGGCCAAACTTTATCAATTTGTGGTATTGATTTAGAATACCCATGTTTTTCTCATGGCCAACTTTATGTTTCATGCTCAAGAGTTGGTAAGCCATCGGTATTGTTCATTTATTCAACAACGCTTGGAAAAACGAAGAATATTGTATACCAAAGAGCATTACAAAAAAAAAAAGTAATAAAGTAAATCACATCAAACGTTTTTTAATTGCTACTACTATTTAAAACTTCTTTCATTACTATTCATGCGCGAGAATTTTTATAAAAAACATACAGTATTTTTCGGCTTAATTTAATTAATTAATCTAGATTTTTTTAAAGACGACCAGCGGAACCGGCGGGTTTTCGCTAGTATAATATAATATAATATAATATAATATAATATAATATAATATAATATAATATAATATAATATAATATAATACAATATAATATAATATAATATAATATAATATAATATAATATAATATAATATAATATAATATAATAATATAATATAATATAATATAATATAATATAATATAATATAATATAATATAATATAATATAATATAATATAATATAATATAATATAATATATATAATATAATATAATATAATATAATATAATATAATATAATATAATATAATATAATATAATATAATATAATATAATATAATATAATATAATATAATATAATATAATATAATATAATATAATATAATATAATATAATATAATATAATATAATATAATATAATATAATATAATATAATATAATGTGTGTATATAATGAGTGAACGATATGAAGTGTTCCTATTCAAAACACCATAACGTTTTTGTGTGAAATTAGTTTTTATTGATTTCAAAGACAAAATTGTTCAAAAATGATTAAAATTTTAACATATATTCACTTTAGCTCGATATGACCACCTTTTGCCTTGACTATAGCCTTCAAACGGTCAAAAAATGAGTTGTATGCTGCACGAATGTGATCTTGAGGTATTTTGGTCATTGTGTGGACGAAATGAAGTGTGGAACATAATTTTTTAACCATTCTTGGTTCACACGAGCTTTATGAGACGGTTCCGAGTCCTGTTGGAACATCCATGGTCTACGACCGAAATGTTTGCGTGTCCATGGCTCTAAAGCAGCTTCTTAAACATTTTCCCGACAATAAGTCGCATTCACTTTGACATCGGTCTCGATAAAAACGATTGGAGAGCGTCCATCAGCGGTCACTGCGGCCCAAACCATTACTTGCGATGGGAAATTGCTTCGAGTGGCCAAACGTAGCCTCAAATTCTCATATGACCGTTCGGTCAAGTAAACACGATCGTTTTGAGTGTTTATGAACTGCTCAGTTGGGAAATTTTTTTCAGCAGAACGCACAATGTTAGGAAATTCGCCACGTTCGTGCAAGCGCAACAACAAACACTGAGACGCAAATGCTTTTGATGGCTTATAAACAATATATTGAACTGTCATTAGAACAATTTTGTCGTTGATGTCATGAGTTGTTTTACAGATACAAGCAGTGAGAAGTTGGTAACACTTCATATCGTTCACCATGTAGTATAATATAATACAATGTAATATAATATAATATAATATCTTTCTTTGGTGAACTTTTCTTCGTAACCAGGTGATCCTATCTGTTGCCTTTTTGTTAGTGAGTACATGTTTATAAGGGTCCTCGCTTCAGGCCCTTATCTCTGCTCGATGTACAGTTGCCGCATTTTCCCCGCGGTTATCTATGAATTGCAGGGAGGCCGCGCAAAGGGTTGACGCAAAACCTTATGAGCTGTTGCGTTCAGAGCCAGGATGGCATAAGTCAGGAATTTCTCATCTGAGCCTTCATAGCAAAGATGAGGACAAGAGAAGAGGAAGCTCTCATGAAGTGCCGCCTCACGCTAGGGAAAATGAAACTGGCAATGCTGAAGCAGAAAAACATAAGCATAGATGTAAAAAGCGGTGTATCCGAACTAGACGAGGTCTTCGACATTATCGAAAGCCTGAGACGAAACTGGACTAAAGCGGAACAAGAAGCCAAAAACGTAAGTTCGGTGAAACCAGCAGAAGCCCAAAGTGACCCAAGTAATTTGCTCACTCCGACGGCTGTATCATCGAAACGGACGGCCTCGAGCCCGGCAGAGCAAGGGACGGGGAAAAGAATATGTGAGACTGGCAAAACTGATTGGCAAACAGTGACTAGAAAAAAGACGAAGAAACAAGACGAAGAAACAAGACGCAGAAACACAAATCTAGCAGAGACCTCAGACAAAAAAAGGACGAAAGAAAACCCAAACAGCGGTCGGAAGCAGTACTCTTCAAACTAGTGGAAGAACGAAGTTACGCCGAAGTCCTGCAAAACCTCCGCCAATATGTTAAATCAGACGAGAACCGTGTGGAAGTTCGGGCAGTAAGGAAAACCAAAACGGGCGCACTCCTCCTTGAACTAGACAAAGGTATAAAACTAGGACCAGAGTTCCATGAAGCTCTGAGGAGCAAGATGAAAGATATCGCTTTCATAAGTGAGCTGAAAAATAAAACAACGATAGAGATACGAGACCTAGATTCACTGACCACAGCAGACGAAGTTGCAACGGCTGTTAACCAATTACTAGACGAGACCAACGAGGAAACCACTATTAAACTATCAGCACCAAACAGCCGAGAACAACTTAAAGCGTATGTGACACTATCATCAGAAAGCGCAAACAAAATTCTCCAGAAGGAACGCGTTAAAGTAGGATGGATCAACTGCAAAAGGAGACTCTGCATTGACAAAAAGAAATGCTACCGGTGCTTTGAAACCGGACACTTACAATGGCAGTGTAAAGGGCCTGATAGAAAGGGTAAAGGACTGTGTATACGATGCGGGAAGCCAGGACACAAAATTAAAGAATGCAGCAGCCCACCGGATTGTTGTATATGCCACAGTAAAGGTCTTTCTGACACAGGTCATATGCTAGGCTCAGTATGATGTGCGACCTATAATGAAATCATGTCGAAATGATAAAGTTTTTACAAGGTAACATGCACAGGAGCCCTACGGCGGACTTGCTCCTTCCGCAAATTATGCTGGAACAGGAAGCAGGCATAGCAAATCTAAGCGAACAGTACGCCTCTCCAAGTGTTGGATGGTTTATAGAAGATCACTCTTCTACAGCAGCAATATGGTGCAAGGATAACACGAAACTCCAAGTGACGAACAGTGGAACCGGAAACGGGTACGTCTGGATGAGGAGCCAATGTCTCACAATTATTAGCTGCTACCTTACACCAAGCGATACCATTACTGACTTCCAAGCTAAACTGGACAATATTGAAGACACAGCTCGCCAAATAAGCGGGCACACCATCATCGCCGGAGACTTTAACTCTAAGGCCATGGAATGGGGTAGTCGAGCAACAAACCCGAGAGGCCAACGAATAATAGACATGGCCGTTGCAAATGTGGGCAATAAAGCCACCTTTCGAAAACAAGGGTGTGAAAGTGTCTGAAAGCTACGCAAGAAAAATACGTGAATGGGCAGTTCCGGAAGATTACAATGGCAGTGACCACAAGTGCATTACCTACTGCGCCGGAGATACAAACGCAAACGCAATGAAACGCATCAAAAGCTCGCGGAAATGGAATACATCAAATAGATCAATTTTGTTTATTTTTGGTAAGTGTACATGTAAAATAGTGCGTGCAAGTATTAGTGTGTAAAAAGTGCAAATTACGACGTATAGGTTTCGTTTTTTGCCAAACAATTTTATATTAGAAGTGTGATTTGGTGTTTTTGACGATGTTTTAAGAAACATAAGCAAATAGAGTTTTAAGCGGAAACTTGAAACAAGTGCACAAGGGAGGATTTTGGGAGGTTTCGACAAATTATCGAAGCCTCCCCTCTGTCCTATTTTACTCATTAAATAATATTTTGCAGCTACCAAGATGCCGAATGTATATAAAAGGAAGTGTCCTGACAGAGTGATCGACGAGAATAATATGGAAAAAGCCCTGGCGGATGTTAAGAAAAAGAAAGAAACCCCTTCAAGTGCTGCTCTATGGAATAAAGCGGACAACTCTTATATCCCGATTATTAAAGCAGAAAACAAATATGGGAGTTTTAAAAGATTTTCAATCCAAATTTTCGTCGGACCAAGTTCTTACGGCATCGCAAGTAAGAGATTTAGCAGCTTATTTTAAAAAATGTTCATCACGGACTAACTTACGACTTAGCTAGACGATTCGTTTACGAATTCGTGTCTAGATACAAAATAAAACATCCAGCAAACTGGGACAAAGAAAAGAGAGCTGGGGTAGATTGGCTGAAGTGTTTCATACATAGAAATAATGATATAAGTCTACGAAAACCTGAAAGCACTAGCATATTGCGCATTTCTGGATTTTCCGAGGAAGCGGTTTCAATATTTTTTTCAAACTTAAAAAAAGTATACGAATCACACAACTTTACTTCAGATCGAATATACAACGTAGATGAGACTGGAATAACTACTGTGTTAGATTCTCCTAAAGTAAGCATTGCTCTGTTTTTGTGTTTCAAATAAATCTAATGTCAATACATATATAAAAACTCTTAGGTTATTGCTGAGAAGGGAAAGCGGACGGTGTCTCAAGTCGCATCCGCAGAGTTGGGAACTTTAATAACTGTGGTAGGGATTGTCAGCGGGTCTGGTAACCATATTCCACCGATTTACGTTTTCCCCCGGAAGCTAATGAACCCGCATTTTCTTAATGGATCAGTGCCAGGGTCAAAAGCACTTTTATCGAAGAACGGATGGATGAACTCAGAGCTCTTCGTAGATGTGCTTATCCATATTAGAGGTTACGCTCGCTGCACTATCGACGATCCAATACTGCTATTAATGGACAATCAAGTTTTGCACTGCAGCCTAGACAGCATAATTTATAGTCGCGATAACGGAATATGTCTAGTTTCTTTTCCACCACATACCTCACATAAACTTCATCCAATGGATGTATCAGTTTTTGGACCTTTCAAAAATATTGTAAACAATCCTTTAACGATTTTATGATAAATAATCATGGAAAGAAAATATACATTTTACATTTCGCAGAGCTCACAAAAAATCCATTTTTGAGAGCTTTTTCTCCCGAAAACATTGTAAAAGGATTTTCAACCATTGGGATCTTTCCCTACAATTCATTAATCTTTCCTCAGTCAGACTTTTCCCACTCCGAAATTGAATTAAACTCTGATAGTGCCGCCGAAACTCACCAAATCGAATGCTTGTCGTCCGAGAATATTCAGAGGCCGTCATTTCAACCGAATTGTTTTTCTCCAGAAATTATCAGTCTAATTCACGCAGGAAGAAGAAAATCTTACCCAAAAACCAAGGAAAGTCGAGAATTTATACGGATTCTCCAGAAAAGTTACGCTTAGAGGAATTGAAACAGCAAAGCATTGATAAATTTAAGTTACCGAAACTAAAATTGTGTAAGAACGTCAAAACACTGCGAAATCCAAAAGCTAAGAAACACCGAAGAATAAGTTCCTCACCATCTAGTGAAAACACTTCCTATAGCTTGGCTGATACTCATTTGACTTTGGTGAGGATATCAGCAACGAAGAAACGGCATTGGAGGTTGCTAAAGAAATTCATATTGAGGGCAAAGATCCTTTGAAGGAGCAACTATGTGTGGAGAACGAAATGCAAATTGAGGAAAACAAATTTGTACTGGTTAAATTCACAGACAAAGCCGATTTCTTTTACATTGGTGTAGTCGTAGAAGTCGATGAAGCGACGCTTGGAGTGTTCGAGAGAAAGATTTTGCGTAAGATTTTTGGACCTTTGCACGTTGGCAACTGCGAATATCGTAGACGATGAAACGATGAGCTGTATGAGCTTTACGACGACATAGACATAGCGCAGCGAATAAAGATCCAGCGGCTTCGTTGGCTGGGGCATGTCGTCCGAATGGATACAAACGCTCCGGCTTTGAAAGTATTCGATGCGGTACCAGCTGCTGGTAGCAGAGGAAGAGGAAGGCCTCCTCTGCGTTGGAAAGATCAGGTGGAGAAGGACTTGGCTTCACTTGGTGTGTCCAATTGGCGCCGGTTAGCACGAGAAAGAAACGACTGGCGCGCTTTGTTAATCTCGGCCAAAATCGTGTAAGCGGTTATCGCGTCAATTAAGAAGAAGAAGAAGTCGTAGAAGTGAGAATTACTACGTGCATAGTCAAATTTCTTAGACGGCAGCTCAAAACACAACTATTTTAAGAATCCCTTATTGAAGACAAAAGCTTGGTTTCAAAGCAGGACATATTGCGTACTTTGCCAACACCTGAACATCCTCCAGGAACTTCACGGCCGCACAGCAAATTTATTTTTGACTGCGACTTTTCGAATTCAGATGTGCGTTAAAGTATGTAATGTTATAAGTAATTTTAATGAATAAAATGTCTTTATGAATTGAAATGAGTGAATTGCATTGAATTAAATGTTATAAGTAGTGCTAATGGACAAGATGTATTTTTGAATTGAAAAATAAAACACATAATATGCAAACTCGTTTGAAATTTTTATTATACGGAATATATTTTTCAAAAATTCCACTTAAAATTCATATTTTACTAATATGTTTTATAAGTGTCGAAGCCTTCCTTTCGCTGGCCAACGCTCCCATAAGGCTGACGAAGCCTCCCTGAAAGTGGGAGGTTTCGTCAAATATTCCCGTGACAGTTTTTTGATTAAAAGGTTGAAAAAAAATTAAATAAGAAAAGTAACGACAAATTGAGAGTGGCACAAACATGCATAAAATCAATAATTATGAAAGAAAATAACTGCTTCGTACTCCAGTTTCTCTAAAAACAGTATTGTTTCTTAACCTGTCGAAGCCTCCCCCTTCTACCCTACTGGTGGACTAACGAAATCCGCGATCTGAGGCATACGTGCATTAGCAAAAGAAGGAAGTATACAAGAGCACGAAGAACCAGCCTTGCTACAACAGAGCACGCCGAATACAAAGCTGCAAAAAGCACCCTAAAGACGGCCATCCTGAAAAGCAAGAAAGAAAAATGGGAGGAGCTTCGGATATAAACTCGTGCTAAACCAGCTCGGAGCAAGGCAGCCACCTCCTGAACTAAGCGAAGCCACTATGGAAAACATAGTGAATACACTCTTCCCCATACATGACATCATGGCAGATAGAGTTGACAAGGAAAATACCGACCCACCCCCGCTTTTCACGGTAGAGGAACTGAGAGACGCAGCTGCAACTCTCAAAAATAACAAAGCGCCAGGTCCTAACGGGACTCCATCGTAGGTTTTGAAAATTATCGCAGTTGAGCGCCCACAAACGCTTCTCCACATGTACAATGCCTGCTTATATGAAGGAACTTTTCCAGAAATGTGGAAGAGACAAAAGTTAGTCCTCATAAGCAAAGGGAAAGGACACCCGGAAACCCCATCAGCGTGTCGCCATCTGTGCATGCTCGACACGGCAGGGAAGCTGCTAAAAAAAATGCTGAAACCACGAATGGCAGCAGCGATAAACGAATCGGGAGGCCTCTCGGAGAGGCAACACGGCTTTAGACCGCGAAGGTCCACAATTGGAGCAATTGAGGATGTAGTAAAGAGCATAGCAAAAGCACGGAGCATAAATCATTTTTCCCGACCAATCGTGCTCCTCGCTACAATCGATGTAAAGAACGCTTTCAACAGCGCAAAGTGGAAAAATATGATAGACGCATTGGAGAAGCGGTTCAAAATACCCCAACACCTGATGAAGATGATCCGCAGCTACCTTAAAGATCGCGTACTCATTTACGGCACAAGAAAAGGACAACGGACAAACATGATAACCTCTGGCGCGGCCCAAGCGTCCATACTAGGCCCCGATCTCTGGAACGTCAGTTATGACGGCATCATCACCATCGACATGCCCGACGATTGCTACCTAGTAGGATACGCGGACGATGTTGCGGCACTAATTGCCGCACGGGATTTACACGCAGCACGGAAACTTACACAAACGATGACAAGAATCAAGACATGGCTCGATTCGCAAGACCTTAGCTAAGCTCCGGAAAAAACAGAACTGATTCTATTCACGAGAGCGCGCATACCTGTAGAAGTGACAATGCAAGTCTACACAGAGAACAAAACAACCCCAAAAGTAGTGAAATATCTGGGCATCAAACTCGACAACAAGCTGACATACTGGGCACAAATCCAGTACGCTGCTGAAAAATCTTCCAAAACAATCTCAAGGCTATCAAGACTAATGGCTAACATCGGAGGACCCATCGCAAGCAGGCGGAAGCTGCTCATGGACACGACGGTATCCGTTTTACTATACGGATGTGAAGTATGGGCGGACACACTTAAAACTGAGTGTCGCCGCAAGATCCTGGCCAAGGCCCAAAGAACCGCCGCCCTCCATGTTGCTTCAGCTTATCGCACGGTATCAGAAGCATCAGTACTCTTTATTAGCGGCACGATACCTATAGATCTGCTAGCGAGAGAGCGAAAAGAACTATGGAATTTTAAAAAGAGCGAGACAAACGCCATAGGAGACTACACACGCGCCCGCACCAAAACGAGCGCAAAGCAACAAATTAGAGCACATACACTGCAAATATGGCAAGAGCGATGGGAGTCAGAGACGAAAGGCAGATGGGCGAAGAGACTTGTACCAAATCTAGACAAATGGTATAACTGACAGTTCGGCGAGGTAAACTATTATACTACACAGATGCTATCTAGACATGGATATTTTTATAAATACCTTAACAAAATAGGGAAGTCAGAAACCACTAAATGCACCTACGGAGATGCTCTTATTGACGACGCAGATCGCACTTTCTTTAAATGTGAGAGATGCAAACTAGATCGCAAAGCTGTCAAAGGCAGACTAGGCCTTTTAAGAGCTGATAACATAACTGATCAAATGATAGAAAGCGCAGAAAATTGGCAAATTATTCGCACGTATATAGAGCGAGTCCTACGTGCCAAAAAACTTGACATGGACAGAGATGCATAGCCGACATGATAATATATGTGACTAGAAGATAACCTGACAACATGAAGCCCCGCAGATAGAGACAAAAGAAGACGAGCCTATAGCATGAATGCTGGCTACAAATATGGTGGACCCAGACGTGGGCGAATAGAATTGGTCCCTTTCATGGACACTGTTCTGGGGCCCTCCCGAAGTAATGCACAAAGCAGTTCCGGGAGAGGAGTGTCCCCAGAAGAGGAGGACGGACTGTTTTAGTGGCCACACCACACGACTTAGTAGACGACGGTCACTGTAAGTGCGAAGGCATTTGGAACCCTACCTCATCACCCAAAAAAAAAAATATATACAATATATATATAATTGGATATATATATATATATATAATTGGCACGTACACCCTTTTCTGGGTGTTTGGCCGAGCTCCTCCTCCTATGTGTGGTGTGCGTCTTGATGTTGTTCCACAAATGGAGGGACCTACAGTTTCAAGCCGACTCCGAACGGCAGATATTTTTATGAGGAGCTTTTTCATGGCAGAAATATACTCGGAGGTTTGCCATTGCCTGCCGAGGGGCGACCGCTATTAGAAAAATGTTTTTCTTAATTTTGGTGTTTCACCGAGATTCGAACCTACGTTCTCTCTGTGATTTCCGAATGGTAGTCACACACCAACCGATTCGGCTACGGCGGCCGAATATAATATAAGATAACTAGCGTACCCTCGCCCGCTTCGCTAGACGACAAATTCAATGATTTGCTGAAAGAGAATAAAATTAATACGAAACAAAGCAAATTCTTTGATACAATTTCATTCGAACTTTATTGTAACACTTTTTGGTAGACAACGTTTTTGGTTTTTTCATCTTTCGCGTGAATAATGACGATGGCTTGCCAACTCGTGAGCAAGCTACATACAATTGTCCATGAGAAAAAATTGGGTATTCTAAATTAATACCGCACATTTGTAGAGACTGTCTTTGCGCCTTATTAATTCTCATAGCGAAGGCAAGGCGAATAGGGAACTGCAAACGTTTGAAATCGAATGGTAAATCCGCCGGAATCAGTGGAATTCAGGGTATCAAAATGTCTTCTCCTTTGTACTTCCCTTTCAAAATTGTTGCTTCGATAACGTTACCCATTAGCTTCTTCACAGCGAGTCTAGTACCGTTGCAAAGTCGTGGCACATTAATGTTGCGCAGCATAATTTTTAATCGTAAATTATGAGGTGGTAGGCCTGGCAAATCGAGTGAGTTGGATAATTTACGATATCATCTTGATCAGTAATAGTGTCCATTGACTTACTTATATGCAACTATGTCACCAGGTATTTGATCTAAAATAGCTGAATTTATATCATTGACGTCCTTATTTTTCCCAGCTAAAATTGCTCTTTCGCTGAGTCAATCATGGTTTTTGTAATGTTGAACTATGTTTGGAAATACACTCTGTATCAATGCCTCTTTAGACTGTGCAAAAGTGCAGAAATTGTTAGGCAATGTTATCATTCCTGTTGTTTTTGAAAAAAGGTTTATTTTTTTTGGTTAAAAAGTGTTTTTTGAAGTTTTGAAAAACACTTCGCTCTAACAAATTTCTTCTCAGTTAATTGCTGAAAATTAAATATTTTGACAAAACTATTTTTTTTTAATTTAACGTTTTTGAGAAAATTTTGTTCTTGAAAAAATTTGATACTTTTGTAAAAAGATTTTTTTCCGCTTTGAAAAACACCCCCTCTATTAATAGAGGAATATGAAATGCTTTGAAAACACCTTTTTTTTTAATTTTATTTGGTTTTCAGAAAATTTTGTTTTGAAAAAATTTCATACCCTTGAAAAAGTTTTATTTTATTTTATTTGTTTAAAATTTTTGAAATTTTTTTTTTTGTAATTTTAGAAAAACACCTCTTCGAAGAAATTTCTTTTATCTTTTCGAGGAAAATTTGGTTTTGAAAAAATTTCATGCTTTCGAAATTTTTTTATTTTACTTTATTTCTTCAAAATTTTTGAAAACAATTTATTTAATAATTTTCGAAAAACACCCCTTTGAAAAAATGTTTTCTATGTGTCATAGTGGTATTCCATTAACTTTTAGGATTATAGTCAAATACTTACAAATATCTACGCTTTCACAAATAGCAACAATAAACAAATTTCCTCAAAACCAAAAAATTTACTTTTTTTCTACAAAAATTCTAAACAAACAACGTAATAAATTTAGAATTTTGTGTTCACGAAAAAACAGTATTGTTTTTATTGTATTAACTAAAAACCAAAATGTTGCAAAAAATCAAAACAAAACTAAATTTTTTTTTTGTGTTCATTTGGTCCATATGTTCCATAAAAAGTTGATATGGTAAATAATATGCAGGGTCTGATACACGCAAATTTCCATTGACCATTATAGTGACAAAATTATCGATCACCAATTCCAACAGGATTTCAAAATCAGAGTTGGAATGAGTTGTTGTGTGGTGTACTTCTGAAAAAATGAGAAATAAACAAAATAAATCTAAAAATTCGAATTCTAACTTTATCTTGTGTATGTTCTTATTACCTTTGAATTTTTCCAATGAAGCACCATTCATTTTAAATTTTCCAAGAATTTTTTTTATCATTTCGCGTTTCTTTCCTTTTTCATTCGATTCCAACATTTGTTCATAGCCGAAAACATCGTTTGCAAACGCATTCATTTCCATATAGAATTGGTCAAAGAAAGCATTGCTCAATTGAATTGAAACATTATTTTCATAAATAATATACTTAGGACCTTAACTAATGCACCTTGGTACATACCTATCGCAGATATTCATCGCGACCTTGACATCGATACTATTGATGAAACAATACAATATTAACGCATACAAATCCTATGATCAGAAGACTACCAAATAAAGAAAAATCTACCCAAAGTCGGCTTAACCGTCAAACACCAACAGATCTTGCAAAATCCTTGTAATCAATTGTCAACTAATCGTATATGTCATTGTTTGTTAACCACTTGTTTTTAAATAATATGTATATATTTCTTCTAAATGAGCTTGGGGGCATTGGCCCTTCAATATCACTCTCATTCCATCTTTTTGTAAATCAAATTACTTATTGTCTAACGACAGGTGTAATATTTTATGGAAGAAATAAAAAAAAAAAAAAAATTTTCATTCGAATCATTTGAAATTTCTGTATACAATAACGAAAAATTCAAAAAAAGTTGTACACATAAAATGAATGTCGATTCGAAACTTACTTTAATCTAAGAATCGAGCAAGTTTTGTTTTGTACAATATTTTGATTTTTTCTTTTTTTTATATGAAGAAAATATTTAAAAGAAATTTTTTTTTGCTAAAAACCTTCCCCTAGTGGATCCCTATAATATGAAAAAAGAACGAATAAAATTGGCCTCGTATCGGCCCAAAAAAATGCGTACAAACGAACATCATTTCATTTTTATATATATAGATATAATATACAGGGTGAACGATATGAATTGTTACCAGCTTCACTACGCTTGTATCTGCAAACCAGCTCATACCATCAACGTCAAAATTGTTCTAATGACAGTTGAATATATTGTTTATAAGCCATCAAAAGCATTTGCGTCTCAGTTTTGTTGATTTTTTTTTTCTGTGATGGAATTCAAACGCAATAGTGTGATTGCGTTATATTTGGCTGTAAAATCACAACCAGCCATTGTTCGTGAGCTCAGCCACCTCAAAGTGAATAAAATGTTTATGTATCGCACTATAAAACGTTACAATGAGACTGGTAGCAGTGCAACATGCTATGGAGGTGGACCAAAAAAAATCGCAACAATGCCAGAAATGGTTCGGAAAGTGAAGGCTCGACTTGAACGAAATCCACGTCGAAGTGGTAGAAAAATGGCCAAAGAACTGAAAATATCGCAAGACAGCATTCGACGCATATTGAAAAATGAGCTCAAGGTCAAGGCTTACAAGTTCCAAAAGGCACACGATCTTTCACCCCAGTTCGGTGCGAAAGGAACTGTTGCGCTTGCACGAACGTGGCGAATTTCCTAACATTGTGTTTTCTGGTGAAAAAAATTTCCCAATTGAGCAGTTCATAAACACTCAAAACGATCGTGTATACTTGACCGAACGCTCATACCAGAATTTGAGCCTACGTATAACCACTCGAAGCAATTTCCCATCGCAAGTAATGGTTTGAGCCGCAATGACCGCTGATGGACGCTCTCCAATCGTTTTTATCGAGACCGATGTCAAAGTTAATGCGACTTATTGTCGGGAAAATGTTTAAGAACCTGCTTTAGAGCCATGGACACGCAAACATTTCGGTCGTAGACCATGGATGTTCCAACAGGACTCGGCACCGTCTCATAAGGCTCGTGTGAACCAAGAATGGTTAAAAAATCATGTTCTACACTTCATTTCGTCCACACATTGACTTTCGAATTCGCCAGACGCAAATCCGATGGACAATTCCATCTGGTCCATTTGGGAGAGGAAGGTGAGGACTAAAAAATATGCCAGTATGGATGCGCTGAAAAAAGCGATTATACGAGAATGGGCCAAAATACCTCAAGATCACATTCGTGCAGCATGCAACTCAGTTTTTGACCGTTTGAAGGCTATAGTCAAGGCAAAAGGTGGTCATATCGAGATAAAGTGAATATACATATCGCACCCTAAATACAAAAGGGTCACAACTCAAAATGTACTTCTGCTCAAATATGAACGAGACGTTATCAATAAAACGGTCCGCGGATGACATATGGCAAAAATAAATTTTTTGTTTTTTGGTAGGACTGTTATAAGCTTACATGGCAAATTTCAGCGTGATATGCCACATAGTTTGTTTTCTGTGCTCCTGTAAACAAGTCAAGCTCGAGTGTGGAAAATTTTGAGTTGTGACCCTTTTGTATTTAGGGTGCGATATGTTAAAATTTTAATCATTTGAAATCAATAAGAACTAATTTCACACAAAAAAGTTATGGTGTTTTGAATAGGTCACTCTTTATATCGTTCACCCGTGTGAATAATATAATTGTTGGATAATATATGTATCTTACGATTTATCTTTTCATCCAAATAAAGTATCAAACATATACACGTCACTTAGCGGTAATATTATAATTTAATATTTCTTCAATCGCAGTTCAAATATCAGAGTTGCATGGATATGTACGTTGTACGCAAGATTGCATTTCAATACGCCTCCGCAACATTCATTTTCATGCATTAAAGAAATACAAAAATTCAATCATTTATTTTAAACCTAGCATGTGTGTAAATATCTCAATTTCGCCTCCTCGATAGACATCCCTTATGTAATGATATCGTATGTCGATGTGTTTACTCCTCGAGTGATTTACAGGTTTTCTCACAAGATTCATGGTACTTAGATTATCTCCATTCATTACGATTGCTTTGGGACCCATTAAATTCATTTCACTCAAAAACTGTCTCAAATAAACTGGCCCTTTAACTGCAGATGTAAGTGCCATATATTCGGCCTCAGTGCTGCTGAGTGCTACCGTTGCCTGTTTCTTCGATTCATATGAAAAAACGCTACCAGCCAGCATATTGCATAGCCCGTATTCGATTTTCGATGGCGACTGTCTCCGCTCCTGTCTGCATCAACAAAGCATTCGATGTTTTTACCCGTTCGCTGATACCTAAGCTTCTCAAGAATGACAGAAACAAGATTGCGCCCATCAGAGAGTGCGTGTCATCACTTTTGCCAAGTTCTACAGTGTTGCCAACCATTAGCTCTTCACAATAAATTTAGTGCTTTTATATACCCAAAATGCGAAAATTTTTAAGTTTGGTGTTTGTTTGTTTTTGTTTTTAATTTAAAGCTACCGTAACTGTAAGTTGGAAAAGAACAAAAGAACGTTAAAAAAGGTCACTCTGAAAAGATTTTAGTACTAATGCAAATTTGTTGATTCTTATAAAGTTTGATATTTTGAAAGTGCAAATTCAATTTTTTGCTCCTTTTAAGGTTATGCAAGAATATTAAATCTTCTTCTCCCAACTCTTCTGAAACCCTTTTTATATAAATATATATATATAATTGGCGCGTACAACCGTTTTGGGGGTTTGGCTGAGCTCCTCCTCTTATTTGTTGTGTGCGTCTTAATGTTGTTCCACAAATGGAGTGATCTACAGCTTCAAGCCGACTCCGAACGGCAGATATTTTTATGAGGAGCTTTTTCATGGCAGAAATATAGTCGGAGGTTTGCCATTGCCTGCCGAGGGGCGACCGCTATTAGAAAACGGTTTTTGCTAATTTTGGTGTTTCACCTAGATTCGAACCAACGTTCTCTCCGTGAATTCCGAATGGTAATCACGCACCAACCGATTCGGCTTCGGCGGCCGCCACATTTTAAAAAGCGTTTGAATTTACTGAAAGTGAAATAAATCCATAGAGGTGTAATCGTTTCGTCCGATCTTCAATCCTTAATGGGGCATAGGGCATCAAGATAACCATAACCTGAAATAACCTAAAATATAGCAAAAAAGTCGTTCTCTTAACAAATTATTTATTTAAAAAACTCACATTTTAAATACAATTTGTCACGCATACAAAGTTCTTTAAGTAATTCAATGAAATTTTGGTGTTTTATTTTCTTTAAATGGGCATTTTAGTGCGTTTTTATATCCAAAGTTAGGCAACACTACAGTAGCGAAAGATTTTACTGCTGAAAGCGGAACACATCTAACAACTGCAATCGCGTGCATTGCGACCAGATGTTAAAAAAAGAAAGCTTAATAAAACTGAGTGAATTATTGAACTAATTAAAAAAAATGTATATTTTAAAAAATTATAAACATTACTTTTAATTAGAACAGGCGAAATAGATGTCATGAAGAAAGAACTAAAACTCCGAGACTAAATAACGAAACAAAATGCTAAATCAAGTTACGAAAATGGTAATCTGGCCATACTGGTGCTAAAACGACGTAGCTCATTGTCAAATTCGCTGAGAGCAAAGTGACGGTACCATGATAGGCACCCTCTTATTATTCTTTCTTTCATGTAAGCAACACAAGATAGTTGCATTCAAGTATAGTAAAATTCGCTTGGCTGCTGCCAAATGTTCAGTATGTAGATCGTTATTTCTTTAAGCCAATTTATACACTGAGTGCAAAATGTCCGGCCGCGTGCACACACCCAAGTTCATTAATGACCCAATTAATGATTGGTATTGTATCTGATAACTTGATGCCCTGCATCCAAATTAATTGCAATTGGTCGACAGTCAATCATTCCAAAATCATTTAAAATCTTTTTTATATGCGCCTTTTGCCCAATAGATTTTGAGCCTGTTTTGCCATCGCGATCAATTTCCATACTGAGAAAATGATGCACCGGCCCTTTGTCAACTTCCTCAAATTGTTGTGAAATACTATCTTTAATATCATTCAGTTGCTTATAATCGGAACCGCCCACAAGCAAATCATTAACATAAGCCGCAATTATGTTGATGTGGCCATTTAAGTGCTTTACGTACACACATGGTTCACTTTCGCAAGGTTTAAATCCAATTTTCTTTAATATTTCGTATAATCGCATATTCCATTGACGCCCGGACTGTTTTAATCCATACAGGGCTTTCTGTAATTTCAGACATTTATCAGGAAAACGTTTGTCAATGAACATCTCTGGCTGATTCATGAATATCTCATCACATAAACCACTGTTTATATATGCGGTGGATACATACATCTGATGGAGATGTAATCCATACTCTATTGCGAGCGCAAAAATCATACGAAATGTGCTATACCGCACAACGGGTGAAAACGTTGCTTGATAGTTCACACCGTAAACCTGTGAACATTCTTTCGCGACAAGCCTAGCTTTAAAGCGTTCTACAAAACCACTTTTATCTTTCTTTACAGTAAAGACGCACTTACTTAAGAACTAATCGTGGACTACCTGGACCCCTTTTCAAACGAATCGCAACTGCTTGATCTTCTTCCGCTGATTGAAATTCATCATCACTATATGCAGTGTTATTTTCCTCATGCTCGCAAACCGTATCTGCCATTTCTGAATTCGTATCATGCTGCTGCAAATCATTATCATAAGTACCCGTATCAAACGCAATTGGATACTCTTGAATACTTTTATCAACTTTAACATCTAATTCCTTATGTTGTTTCGCGGATTCTAACTCAACAAGGTAGGCATCTCTACTTACTACCAATCGCTTTGTTTGTTTGTCAAATAATCTATATTCTTTTGAGGTCTCAGGGTACCCTACCATTATGAACTCTTTGCCTTTTGGCTTATAGCCATACCATGCCTCGTATGGTGTCATTGATTTCTTTTGTTGGCGCACAATTTCTAAGATACGCCGAAGTATTCACAGCCTCTGCCCACAAATATTCACACACACCTGAACTAACAATGATACACTTTGCCATTTCTAAAAGTATACAATTCAGGCTTTCCACAACGTCGTTTTGCTGTGGCGTGTAGGGCACTATTAGCTGTCGAACAATTCCATGTTCTTTTATAAATTTGCCAAATGCACCTTTCACAAATTTGCTGCCATTATCGCTACACAATATTTTAATTCTCTTTTGAATTTGACATTGAACCATTTGCTTGAATTCTTTAAATTTATCAACCACCTTATCTTTACGCTTTAAGAAATATACAAACACATATCGCGTCTTATCGCACGACCACTTGATTCATGCCTCATGGGACCGCACAAATCTGTGAGAATCAACCTCAATATATCAGCTGCTCGGCTATCTGATTTACTAAACGGCCTCTGATTACATTTACTGGTCATGCACAACTTACAACTGCTGGCATACTGAAACTCATTCCTCGAACCATTTGTTTATTATTTAAATTACGAAGACTTCCAAAATTTAAATGACCGTATCGAGCGTGCCATTTCATAGCATCATCATTGTTTTTCCTTGTAAAAACAAATTGTGTTTATTTGGCTCAAATATAAATATATCACTTGCTTTGTTTGCACTTAGAATCATTCCTCCACTTTTATTTCTGATTTTTGCTGCATTACCTTTAAACTCGACTACGTATCCACTATTTACTGCTTTGGAAACTGATATAAAATTATCATATGTACATTGCAGACCCGGCACATATAATACTTCAACAAGTGTGACGTCGATGCACCAAGCATCGGAATGTAGCAAATTCTCTTTAACTGCCGCAAACAGTGCTGTTGTCGCTCTTATTTTGATACTGCATCATTTTAAATTTTGTTGCTTCTTCTTGTTGTGTTGTTTCTGCTGTTGCTGTTGCTTGTGATGTTGCTTGCTGCGCTGCTTACTTCGTTCGATTTTGAATTCGTCGAACTACGCACCTTGCTGGAAATTACTCGAACCATAAATGCTTGCACGCTGCTTTCGGTGTTTTTCACACTACTAGAATTACGACTTTCTCTTTCTTCTACTATCTTTATCTTTATAGCACTAAGCTTGGGTAATTCGTCACGAGATTCTAATGCTACAACTTCAAAATTCTCAAAGGATTTTGGCAAGCTTGCGAGAAGCATTATAACGAAAAATTCTTCTTGGAGACTAACTCCTATTTCTTCCAGCTTTTCAGCCAATGAACTAAATTTACACACATATTGTTGAACGCACTCGTCATCTTCACGGAAGTGTTCGCTCCTCGGGGTTGGACGACTAAGCTCGGCTCTAAGCTACCGTGGGGGTCGGCAGGTTGCGGATAGCCGGAAGGCCTGTGGTAGCAGGTTAGTTGCGCAATAAGTTTAAATAAATAAGAAATACCCGACAATGAGCGGCCAGAATCGGAGGATGCAGGCCATCCGATGAGGCTTCCGGTGACCGAGGCAGAAAGACAATGCCTCTGAGAAATAGTTGTCTCCCCCAACATGCAAGACCATGGGGAGCAAAACGAAAATCCAGGCGCGGCGGTTTCCATAATGGACGGCTTCCTAGTCAGCGTCTGTTTACCATGTTAGGTGCGGCTGCTAATTGCCGAACTGCCGAAAGCACTGGGTGTCTCGCATCACTTTAAGAACCATCTCAGTTAGTGAGGAGAGTGATGTGAGCTTGCTCTGCAGAGGTGTTAGCCGCGGGGTGTATCTGTGACCAGCCCCTTCGGGCCCTAGTCAGGGAGTGTGTATTGCAGAGGTAGTAGTATCCGTTGCCCCGGGTGAGCTCCGGTCCGTTCGTGTTTTCCGGGACCGGTAAAGCGAATAACAGGCCTCAGGGAACTGGGATAGGGGCACTGTCCCCAAGAGTATACCCGTTACTGTTTATTTCGGCCCGCCCCCCTACACACGATGCGTTGGGAAACAAACCAAATTATTGAAAATAAAATGAGAACAACAGTAAACAACAGCAGCGATATATATGCAGCCACTACGGGCAGTAATAATGAAAGCCTGGAAGATACTATCATAAAGGCACCAGGTGCAAGTAGCTCGAGTGATCTACTAGTGGACTTAACTGAGGAGAACAAACCCCCCAAAGACCGCATAATCGCGGGGACTGATCCTTTTAAGCGCGCACCAAAGCTGAGACGGAGTCCTATCAAGACGCTCAGTGTAGAAAGGCCTGGGAGAGCAAAATCGTCGCCAACTGCATTGCAACAAAATAATGAGAAAGCAGCACAATCGGCTAGTAACTCCCTAACGCTTCTTGGTGAGACGATTGGGAAGTTGACAGAAGCAATGCGTCTACCGCAACGCTCGATCAACAACCACATAACGGAACTCCTCGAAACAATCACTAAACTACACTCGAGAGTCCAGGAAGAAGTGAAAATCAAAGAAGCCAAGAGAAACGTTTTTGAAAGCGTAATGACGGAAGGAACACCGAAAAGACCACGCGACAACAAACAGCCGAGCAGAAAAACGCCACCCAAGAAAAGCAAAACCACTCACGAGGAAGAGCGCAAAGTGGGACCAAGTGCGAGCAGGAAAGGCAAAGGCGAGATTAATGCCCAGAAGACAAACGGGGATATGGATGAGTGTCAAGCGCAAACCAGGAAATTAGAAAGTGGCAAATACGACGCTGGATGCGATTGTCATTGCGCGTGCGGGAACAATGACGCACAGTGACATTGATGGTTAAAAAAGATGATGCTCTGGAAGAACTCGGCGAAAACGTGACACGCATAAGAAAGACGGCCAAAGGCGAAATCCTGCTTCAATTGAAAAAAGAGCAAATGGCCAATATACGAGTATACCAGAAGAAGATTTGCAAGGTGCTAGGTGACCAGGCGCAAATCAAGGTCCTAACCCACGAAATGTGGGTGGAGATCCGTGATTTAGATGAAGTCACATCCAAAGAGGACATAGGTGAGGCAATACGAACGCAAGTTAACGAGCTTAACCTATTTAGAGAAAGCGCAATAAAAAGTGTTAGAGCGGCGTATGCAGGCACGCACACCGCGGTGATAAGCCTACTAGCACTGGACGCAAGGCGACTGCTTGATAAGCAAAAACTCAAAATCGTCTGGGTGGTATGCCGAATAAGAGAAGAGACTGACTTGAGGAGATGCAACAGATGCCTGGAGTATGAACACGTGGCAAGGGCGTGTACAAACGAAGACGACAGAAGCCAGAACTGTCTCAAATGTGGAGAGAAGAGAAACGGAAGAGAGGATACAAACCACCAGATTGGAAGCAAAAAATGTCCCTTTATCAAGCGGCGTATTTTAAAAAATGAGGATTGAGCAGATCAATCTAAACCATTGCGAGTCTCCACAAGAACTCCTAAAACAAAGGGTATACGAAAATAAGGTTGATTTGGTACTAGCCAGCGACCAGCATAAAAACCTAAACGTTGGAAGGTGGGTCGCGAACAGGAAAAGTAAAGCTGCTATATGGGCCTGTGGAAGAAGTACACTGCAGGACAAACCGCACATCGACAGTGATTATTATACCCGAGCAAATATATGTGGCATTTATTTCTACAGTTGCTACGGGCCACCGAAATTGACGCAAGCAGAGATCGAAAACCTGCTGGAAGAACTTGTGCAAAACGCTCGTGGTACCACGCCTAACGTGATTGCGGGTGATTTCAATGCGTGCACCTTGAAATGGGGTAGCAGATACACCAATAAAAGGGGAGATGCCTTGATTAAGGCATTCTCACAGCCAGTGACCACCTTGCCATTAAGGTAGACTTTTCGCATGGAAAAGAAGCCGTACAGGAAATACAGAATAAGGGCTGAAGGGTGGAGACGCTTGACGAAGAATTGTTCCAAATCATGCTAAAGGAGAACCTGGATGCTATAGAGAGTATCTACCAAGACTCGGCCACGAGGACGTAGAAGACTGCTCGTTCTGCGGCAACGGTATTGAGAACGCGGAACATGTCTTCTTCTCCTGCTCGAGATACGCTTCTACGAGAATGTATATTGAAGAAATGATAGAGGAAAAAAAAAGCCAGGCAACATTGTAAATCACATGCTGCAATCGAAGTTAGTGTGGTTCAAGATGAGAGAATGGTCCGCAAAGGCGCTACAAGAACATATATGAATAGCCATACTGGCAATGCCTAAACGGCGATACCGCAGGGCAAACTAAAGCTACTGAGGTCGGAGTTAGGGTTTAGTACGTAGGTGCACTGTTTCGCAAGTCCAGTTTAGTAGTAATACTGACTGTGCGTGGTTACGAATGAGGTGTAGCTTTAGCGATCAGCATGAGTCGTGCATAGACAGCATAGACGGCATGCTGACGGTATCTATGAAAGATTCGCCCTTCGGATAAAACAAGTTGCTTTGCGTACAGGTCCTTTTGGCCTATGAATATGACATATAATATAATATAATATAATATAATATAATATAATATAATATAATATAATATAATATAATATAATATAATATAATATAATATAATATAATATAATATAATATAATATAATATAATATAATATAATATAATATAATATAATATAATATAATATAATATAATATAATAATATATAATATAATATAATGTAATATAATATAATATAATAGGACTATGAATAAGTTCGTGCGGTTTTACAACAGATGGCGTAACTTGATTATTATTCCATCGATCCACATTTCCAAACATTCATTGGAGAGCTACTGTCGTAAGGCACAAACGTCAGTATAAGTTTTTTATTTGAAGCGTAAACAACAATATTTTTACCACACTTGAAAATGTCGAATTTCGTGCCAAATAATGTGTTTTTGCGGGGAATTCTTCTTCATTATTTTAATATAATATGAAGAAAAAAGCAGCCGAAAGTCATCGTATCTTGGTGGAAGTTTATGGTGAGCATGCTCTATCTGAGCGAACGTGCCAGAAGTGGTTTGCACGCTTTAAAAGTGGTGATTTTGGCTTGGAAGACGAAGAACGCGAGGGTGCGCCGCCAAAGTTCATGGATACCGAATTGGAGGAATTGCTCGATCAAGATCCGGCTCAAACGCAAGAAGAGGTTGCAAAAACTTTGGGAGTTGATCAATCAACCATTTCCAAACGTTTAAAAGCCATGGGAATGATCCGAAAGGTAGGCCATTGGGTGCCGTATGAATTGAAGCCAAGAGACGTTGAACGCCGTTTTATGGCATGCGAACAACTGCTTCAACGGCACAAAAGAAAGGGTTTTTTGCATCGAATTGTGACTGGCGATGAAAAGTGGGTCCATTACGACAATCCAAAACGTCGGGCAACGTATGGATACCCTGGCCATGCTTCAACATCGACGTCGGCGCAGAATATTCATGGCCTGAAGGTTATGCTGTGTATCTGGTGGGACCAGCTGGGTGTTGTGTATTATGAGCTACTGAAACCGAATGAAACGATTACGGGGGATGTCTACCGACGACAATTGATGCGTTTGAGCCGAGCACTGCGAGAAAAACGGCCGCAATACGCCGATAGACACGACAAAGTTATTTTGCAACATGACAATGCTCGGCCACATGTTGCACAAGTGCTCAAAACATACTTAGAAACGCTCAAATGGGATGTCCTACCCCACCCGCCGTATAGTCCAGACCTTGCGCCATCCGATTACTATCTCTTCCGATCGATGCAACATGGCCTGGCTGACCAGCACTTCCGTAATTACGATGAAGTCAAAAAATGGATCGATTCGTGGATTGCGGCAAAACCGACCGAATTTTTCACAAAGGGAATCCGTGAATTGCCAGAAAGATGGGAAAAAGTAGTAGTAAGCGATGGACAATATTTTGAATATTAAATTTGTAACCATTTTACGTCAATAAAGTTTCAAATTTCGAAAAAAAACCGCACGAACTTATTCATAGTAATATAATATAATATAATATAATATAATAGAATATAATATAATATAATATAATATAATATAATATATTGTAATATAATATAATATAATATAATATAATATAATATAATATAATATAATTTTTTATAATTTTTTTTTGGTGGGTGAGGTAGGGTTCAAAATGCCTTCGCACTTACAGCGACCGTCGTCTACTGCGTCACGTGGTGTGGCCACTAAAAAAGTCCCTCCTCTTCTCCTGGCGAGACTTCCCTCCCGGAACTGCTTTGGGCATTACTTCGGGAGGGCCCAGAATGGTGTCCATGAAAGGTACCAATTCTATTCACCCACGTCTGGGTCCACCATATTTGTAGCCAGCATTCATGCCATAGGCTCGTCTTCTTGTGTCTCTATCTGCGGAGCTTCATGTTGTCAGCTTATCTTCTAGTCACATATATTATCATGTCGGCTAGGCATCTCTGTCCATGTCAAGTTTTTTGGCACGTAGGACTCGCTCTGTATACGTGCGAATAATTTGCCAAATTTCTGCGCCATCATTTTATCAGTGGTGTTATCAGCTCTTAAGGGGCCTAGTCTGCTTTTGACAGCTTTGCGATCTAGTTTCCATCTCTCTCATTTGAAGAAAGTGTGATCTGCGTGATCGTGAATAAGTTCATCTCCGTAGATGCATTTAGTGGTTTCTGACTTCCCTATATTGTTAAGGTATTTATAAAAATATCCATGTCCAGATAGCATCTGTGTAGTATAATAGTTCACCTCGCCGAACTGTCTGTTATACCATTTGTCTAGATTTGGTATAAGTCTCTTCGTCCATCTGCCTTTCGTCTCTGACTCCCATCGCTCTTACCATATTTGCAGTGTATGTGCTCTAATTTGCTGCTTTGCGCTCGTTTTAGCACGGGTGCGTGTGTAGTCTCCTATGGCGTTTGTCTCGCTCTTTTTAAAATTCCATAGGTCTTTTCGCTCTCTCGCTAGCAGATCTATAAGTATCGTGCCGCTACTAATGAGTACTGTTGCTTCTGATACCATGAGATAAGCTGAAGCAACACGGAGGGCGGCGGTTCTTTGGGCCTTGGCCAGGATCTTGCGGCGACACTCAGATTTTAGTGTGTCCGCCCATACTTCACATCCGTATAGTAAAATGGATACCGTCGTGTCCATGAGCAGCTTCCGCCTGCTTGCGATGGGTCCTCCGATGTTAGCCATTAGCCTTGATAGCCTTGAGATTGTTTTGGTGGATTTTTCAGCAGCGTACTGGATTTGTGCCCAGTATGTCAGTTTGTTGTCGAGTTTGATACCCAGATATTTCACTACTTTTGGGGTTGTTTTGTTCTCTGTGTAGACTTGCATTGTCACTTCTACAGGTATGCGCGCTCTCGTGAATAGTATCAGTTCTGTTTTTTCCAGAGCTAAGCTAAGGTCTTGGCGGCCGCCATATAATTCGACTATCATTCACCGAGAAGAACGTCAGTTCGAATCTCGGTGAAACACCAAAATTAAGAAAAACATTTTTCTAAAAGCGGTCGCCCCTCGGCAGGCAACGGCAAACCTCCGAGGGTATTTCTGCCATGAAAAAGTTCCTCATAAAAATATCTGCCATTCGGAGTCGGCTTAAAATTGTAGGTCCCTCAATTTGTGGAACAACATCAAGACGCGCACGCCACAAATAGGAGGAGGAGCTCGGCCAAACACCCAAAAAAGGTATACGCGCCAATTATATACATATGCCAATCGAGCCATGTCTTGATTCTTGTCATCGTTTGTGTAAGTTTCCGCTTTGCTGCGTCTACTTCCCCTGCGATAATTACTGCTGCAACATCGTCCGCGTATCCTACTAGGTAGCAATCGTCGGGCATGTCAAAAATGTCTACGTTCGTCCTGAAAAACAGCATTTGCGAGAAGTCATGCTTCATTATTACTTTTTAAGCAAAAGTCCAGCTGAAACGTGTTGTATATTGATCAATATTTGCGGTAATCACACTCCATCAAATACAACTTGTGGTTTCGACATTTCCAAAGTAGAAATTTCGGCGTGAGTGATAAAGATCACGAAGGGGCACAGAAAAAATTCGAAGATTCTCAACTACAGCTATTATTGGATGAAGACGCATGTCGAATCCCTGATGATATGTCTAAATAGCTGGCTGTTGACAGACTAACAGTCGGTAAACGTTTGCATGCGTTGGGAATGGTTCACAAAGCAGGTAACTAGGCGCCATATCAATTGAAAGAGAGGGATATCGAAAGACGTTTGGTGACGTGTGAGACGCTTCTTTAACGGCAGAAAAGAAAAGGTTTCCTTTTTATTATGGCAACCTAAAGCGTTGAAAATGTTGGAGCCTGCCAGGTGAACCAAGTCCATCGACAGCGAAAAAAATATTCATGCTTAAAAAGTTATATTGGGCATCTGGTGGGATCAGAAGGGTGTCATCTATCATGAACTCCTTAAACCATCTGAAACCATCACTGGCGATCGTTACCAACTGCAGGTAATGCGTTTGAATCGAGCTTTCAAAGAAAAGCGGCCGGAATGGGACGGTAGACATGACAAGCTGTTTTATCTGCATTACAACGCTAGGTCACACTTTGCCAAATCGGTTCAGAAATATTTAGAGGGTTGGTTGGTTGGTTAGAGTGGAGATTCATACAGAATCTAACTAGGCTTCCGCACTATTTTTTTGCCACATCCTCGTTACCAACTTGTTTACCAATTATTTATGGCCTGACTATAACCAGTCTGTGCGGCTTAAGAACCTTATTAGGTTGTTGGCATCTAAGCCAGACAGTTGTTCGAGACTCTAGGCAGCGGTTTACCCGGGCTTAACATTCTGTCCTTCCATCGGGCAGGACATTCATAGAGGAAGTGGAGGACTGTTTCCTTTTTTTCCGGAAGTTTACAACTGTGACAGTATGTGTTGTGAGGGGTGCCCATTTTGGCTGTTTGTACTCCGATAGACCAAATGCCTTTTATGACTGACATTAGTCAAGAGGCGCCCCGCCGTTTCATGTTTAACAATATTAAAGACTGTTTGAGGTTGTCGGTGAGTCATAACGTTCTGCTAATTTTGCATTTCCTCTGGTCTCTCCATCTACAATCCGCGATTCGGAGGTATATTAGGGATACAATTAAGAATACAATCTTGCCTGCACCTGATGGTGTTAATACCGATTTTGCAAGAGCCTTAGTTCTCCCCCTCTTTCTAGTTCATCTGCTTTTTCGTTACCTTCAGTGTTCCGATGTCCCGGGACCCAGATTAAGGTGGTAAGGCTATTCCTACTTTGTTCCACCAGTTTAGAGGTTATTGTAGCGGAAGCCAGTGCCTGGATTGCAGCTCGGCAATCCGAAATAATAGCGATATTGCCCATAAAACAGAAATCTGAGATTAGTAGCCTACAAGCCTCCCCAATTGCAAGTACTTCCGCCCATTACCATCAACACCACAGTCCATTTTAGAGCCATCCGTATAGACTCTAGTATCGAAGTTGTTTAGTAAGAATCCCTTATTCCATTCCTCCTTAGATGGAAAGAGAGTGGCAAAATTCCTATTGAATGTTACCGTTGGGACGATGTAGTCAGTCCTCTCCGAGGTTAACTGAGTTTGTCGCAATAATAGATTGGCATGACCAGAAGTTTTTTCTTTCAGCGACCCAAATCATTCAACCAAACAGCAGTCATTGTTGCCGTCTTCTTAATAGGTCTATTGGAATAACGTGTGTCAGAGCGTTGCGTTCCTCTCTAGAACATGATCTGATTGGTGCCGAGTTATTAGGTGTTGTAATCTCTCCCTAGACCTTTCCCCCAAACTACCGAACCATACGATAAAATTGCTCGCACAACCATAATGTATGCTTAGTTTGAAGACCCCATCTTCTTCCAAGCATACGTTTACAAGCATAAAAAGCAATTTCTGCTTTCTTTACCCGTTCTTCGACGTTTAATTTCCAGCTAAATTTGGAGTGCAAAATTACCCCTAAGTACTTTGCACTGGGTGAAAGTGAGAGGGTTTTTCCCAAGAGCATAGAGATGATCCAATTGCTGATGCATTTTTCCACCCCTAAGTCAATTAGCGCCCTTTGGATAGCATCAGTGCTAACGTTATTAAATGCGCCTTCTATGTCTAGAAAAGCTGCCATGTTATACTGTTTTTTTACTAGAGACCCCTTTCTTGTTCGGATTACCCCGTTTAGCGCTGTCTCCGTAGATTTGCCTTTCAGGTAAGCGTGTTATGCAGTTGATATACTACAACTCTCCAGCGAATTTCTAATGTGCATATCTAAAAGCCGTTCAAAAGTTTTTAAGAGGAAGGACGAAAGACTGATTGGCATAAAGTTCTTCGCTGTTATGAAGACGACTCTGACAAGTTTCCAGCCGTTTGGAATATAACCTAGGTTTAGACACGATTTGAAAATTTCCATTAACAATGGTAGAATACTATTAAGAGTTTACTGTAACAGGCCCATCAGGGCCTGTAGATTTGAAAGGTGAGAATGATTTGATTGCCCAAGCAACCTTTCCCTTTTGTGACTATAACATTGACAAGATGCTGTAGGTCATATCGCCTGCGCTGGATTCTCCCAATATCACTGTCATGAGCGCTACATCCCGGAAAATGAGTATTTAAAAAAAGTTCTGAAGATTCTTCTGCCGTAGAAGTCCAAGTACCATCTGGCCTCTTGACTCAAGAAGCCATTGAATGATCTCTGGACAAAACACGGCTAAGGCTCACAGAATCTCTGGTAGAATCGATAGAAGAACAGAAATCTCTCCAGCTCTCTTTCTTGGCGACCCTGATTGCCTTCTTGTATTGTCTCCGACTTTCTCTGTACAACGGCCAATTACCTGTTGAGTAGCTGAAATTAAAATTTGATATGGCTCCTTCCATTAATTTTGAGAGCTCATTGTTGCACCAAGGAGGTTAGGATTTTTTGCTATATTTAATTGGACACGACATTTTGTAGGCCCTACGAAATGACTCCTCCAATATTTTGACCATACTCTCAATGTTTTCTGTGAGAGTGATTTGATGGATCGGAATCCTTCCTGTTCCCTACTGCATATTTGAACCGTTTCCAATTTGTTCTAAGTGGGTTACAATATGGTAAGGGTGGATCTACCTCAATATCCAGGTGATAGAGAATCCAGCTATTGTCCAAAAAACTTTTTGCTTGAGACTCTCCAATTGTTTACTCTCACGGAATTTTTTTCAGACAGTATGTTTTATTTATTACTTCCGCCCATCCTCCAAAGCATTCCGTGCTTGGAAAGGTGAAAGTGGGGGTATTACCCCTGCTACATACTGTTAGGTTAGAATTAATGATAAATTCAAATAAGGACTCACCTCGATCATTCGTTTTGGTACTTCCTAATAAGGTATGCCTCGTATTGGCGTCACATCCTAGTAGATGGATATTGTTTTTGTTATCACGCCCAAGCCTACGAGCCTCGTCAGGCAGTGCTGATCGTCACATTTGATCACGAACCACCTTCAGTGAATGAAATCCTAGCACTTGGCCCTCCGGGCTTGCCATGACGTGATCAACGATAATACGAGACGGCCGTGCCTCGATTTCGGCCCACTTTTCAAACGCAGGTTTGTTGCGGTTCGTTAGTTCGTCCACCAACGCCGTTTGCAGGTCATCCCGAGCCACCTCATTAAATTCGCGTTTGGATGGTTTGGGCGTGAAAGCAATGTGTGACAACTTATGCTTTTACCGCCCTCGTCCTGCGAACTATTGCGTTTTATGGCTTCTGCCTTCTGGGTGGCCTGGAACGCCAGGTACTCATCGACCACCTTTTGGAACCCTGGCCTTATCGGCCGCATCTTTGGGAGGATTTTTAACTTCGGCCTCATGTTTGCTTATTCTGCCGAGAATAGCGAGAGACCTCTGGTAAAGCTTATATCTAAACTTACTTTTTTTTAACGCATTGACGCTTTTGCCACTTGGCATCAGCGGATGTAATACGGACGATATAGTGCTTTCACTTTTGGAATTAGGAAATAGCTTTGAGCCCATTCGAAAGGCTACAAAGGAGGAAATTGATTGCGAAGCTCATTTCAAGGCGCATTACAGTTCTATAGCGACAGGCGAATATTCGATTCGCCAGCCTTTACAGCCCAGCGTACATCCACTCGGAAATTCATAGCAGCAGGCCTTGCGTCAGTTCTTGGCTCTTGAAAGGCGTCTTCAGCACAATCACGAAGTGAAATTACAATATTAATCATTCGTGAAGGAGTATCTGGAGCTCAATCACATGTCTTCTATCGTAAAACTACCATCAATAGTACTCGTTTACTTCATGCCTCATCATGGCGTATTTAAGAATGGCAGTACAACAACCAAATTCAGAGTTGTGTTCGATGACTCGGCGCTGACAACAAGTAGGTATTCGTTAAATGAGGTACTGATGACGGGGCCAACACTACAGGCAAAACTAGCAGATACTCTCATTCGTTTTCGATCACGTCCAGTGTCACGAACCGGAGACATTTGTAAAATGTATCGGTGTACTAAAGACGCTCCCCCTGATAACTACTTGCAATGCATATTTTTGAGGGATGACCCTGAAGATGACATCCAAATATTTACACTTGGTACAGTGACTTACGGCACAAAATCTTCACCCAATTGGCAGTTCGCACTATGCATAAACTTCCGTCTGATGAAGCAGCTTCGTATCTCCTTGACGCTGAGATCATCTTATGCGATTTCTACGTGGATGACTTAATCACCGGCGGCAACACTATCACATAATCCAACAAACATCTGAGCTAATAGGTAAGTTTTAAAATAAAGAAATGGGGCTGGAATGTACCAGAAATGCTTGTTCTTATTGTTTATTGCACGCCAGGAAAACAAGAAAATAACAAAACGCTCAGTTTTAATAACAATTACCCAATTTTATGATCCACTAGGATCGATTTGACCCATTGTATGTAAATAAAAAATGTTTTTTCAACGCTTATGGATGGAAAGGCTCGATTGGGATGAAAGTCTACCAATGTCGCATGAAACACCTTGGCTTCCTCTGTATGGGGAACTTCGTACCCTAAGGCAATGTAAATTTGCTCGATACGTGGCCAGTCCAAATGCTAATCTGGAGTTGCATGCATTCTGCTACGCTAGCCTCTCAGAGTACGGCGCATGTGTCTATAATGTTGCCCGCCTACAGCGAAACGTTCGCTCTACATTACTCTGTTCGAAGTCGAGAGTTGCACCCCTGAAAACGATTACTGATGCTTTCCATTTCAATTCAACCGGGCTATTCGGAACATGTTCTTCGATTTCGATGTAACTCAAATATGTTGCTCTCTGGTCAAAACAATGAGAAACGTATTTTTTATAGATTTATCGGCAATTTTGTTTTTCGGCTCAAAATCGATTTTTTTAATTATATAAGAAAATGTTTTTTTTTTAGTTGCTCATAACTTAGTCAAAAATGAACCGATTTTAATGATTCTGGGTTCAAAATGATCGTCATTACTTGCACGAGCGACTTCATGTACAAACAATAGCTAAAAAGTAGTTGAAAATTTATAATTAGGCAAAAAACAAAAAGTGCGAAACCGGTTTTTTACTCAATAATTCATTACTCAAAAACAACCAATTTTAGCTACTGGGAATTCAGCTCAATTGAATTTTGAGGTGTCCCCTTGATTTCGAAAAAGTTAAAAAAAAACACACTTTTTGAAATATTGAATTTCGAAAAATTTTGCACTCGTTTTTTTGCAAAACAAATAATTTTCAACTAATTTTTTGGTATTATTTGTACATGAAGTCGCTCGTGCAAGTAATTACGATCATTTTGAACCCAGAATCATTAAAATCAATTCATTTTTGAATAAGTTATGGCCCACCCTGTATATAAAAATGGATGTTTGTCTGTATGTCATCGATGAACTCCAGAACTACTAGACCGATTATTATAAAAAATTGGTATATATGGTATATGTATTTTTCCACGGAGAAGGTTTGTAGAATATGCTCATTGATGCCACTCGCCACCAGGTGGCGCTGCAGAGTAGCAACTTCTGCCCCGTTCAACCGATTGCAGAGAACGTTAAAGTATAGAGAAGTCTCAATGACAGGAACGTATGGAAGTTCATCCTGTGTGCCTGGTAATGAAGCGTTTTCTATAAAGAATTTCTTGATTTCATCAATTGAACGTACATAGTTAGGGCATCAAGTGTGCATATACGCACATGCAAATACGTCGATGCACATGCAGAAGAAGTTGTTTTAGCATTTGCAGGAATTCGATCATTCGAATATTTACTCCCTCATTATTGCATGAAATGTGATAAGGCGATGCTCGTGAGATAGGTCATGTTGCTTCAGTGCATACATATGCGTGCAACACTATATTTATTAAAGATGAAATAGAACTTAGTTGTCCCATATACATACATACATATGTATGCAAATACGTATCTTTGAAGTTTTCTTTTATTTATTTTAAATTTCAAAGTTTTATACTATCTATAAAATGCATACATATATGTATTATTCCCTGTAATATATGTATGTAAATTGAAAAAAATTTCGTTTGGCAAAGGAACAAAAAATGCATATTCAAATGTACATAAATATGATAAGGCAATGCGTCGTGAGATAGGTCATTGTTGCTGCAGTGCGTGTGCACATACATTTGTAATACTATAAGAATTGAAGATGCAATTGAATTTTTGCACAAATATAACTAACATATACATACATATATATTCATCAATATACCAATATGCTCTTTGAATTCTTGTCTAAAATTAATTTCGACTCGAAAAATTAGTAAAAATGTTCATCAAATTTACTAAAATGCACACAACAAAATGTAAGGTCGTTTATAATGTATTTTGTTTAAATTCTGCTTTTAAAATTAAAGCAACAAACATTAAAGTTAATTTTGATTTTAAATGTTGGATTGATTTTAAATCTTTATTTGGTTGTATTTGTTTGAAAATATAAATTGAATAAATTTTCGTTTATCAAGGGAACATAGAAATGCACAAGCAAATGCCTTGCAAAATGCCGTCGGCATTCGTCAATTTGATTCCATACAGAAACCAAAAACTGAGCAGAGCCAATGTACTTGTACATAACTCACGGTAATCAGCTCTGTTAAGAAGTTGCCCGCTGTCGAGTTGAGCGAGGTGAAAAAGTCTTCGCGGTCAGACTTCATTTTTGACAATTCACACTATTCGTAGCTCGTGAGAATTCTCTATACATTAGCGTTCTCTGCCTATTGTCATAAAAATTAGTATGACCATTAATTTTTACACAGAGGAAACGAATATGATATGTTCATAGATGTAACTCAGCACCACGTGGGGCTGCAGAGTAGCAACTTCTGCCCGCTTTTTTCGAAATAAACAAAATCAATAAAATGGTTTAGAATGAATTGAATATTTGTGTACTGATTTTTCTTAAATTTATTTTAGTTGTTGGCGTAGCAACGCGCGAGTTAAGAAATATGCTGCACAGTGGTTTCTTTATTAATAGAAATTCAATACTGCTCTACACTTTGTATACTTAGGGCTATTTATAATACTAGGATGCGGCGGGAGATTTGCAGTGGAAAAATGTTTATCAGTCCTTATTCATTGCTTATGGTATTTACCAAGGCATATCTATACAAGGTAGTATCATTAGAAGAGCTAATTAATTCGCCTTGAGCGAATTGGCATTTCTGTCAAAAATTTGTGCCAAGGCGAATTTGCTTTGTTTACATATTTCTTTGTTTCTACATTGTTACTCAAAGTATTTGTAGCAGTTATATTGAAACACAAAAAATAAAGATTATCCGGTAACGATGGTAAGCAAAATGGGTTCTTTTTTCCTTTCCTTTCTTTTTGTCTTACGTGTTTCAATTTATGTTTCAGATCTCGGTATGGTAGACGCTTATGCTGCAGAAGGCGATGTGCTTGTTTTCCTATACTAAAATATGAACAGCAGGCTGAGCCTCTTGTCCAGTGAAGGTTATGGATTTCATTAGTCCCAATACGTTTGAATAAAACGCAAGTCCTTTGGTGTGTAGTGGCTTCAATTGGGGGTTACATTACAAATGAATCAACGGAATGAAGATGAACAATTTAAATGTCAATTTAAAACACTAATAATGGCTGGTTGCTTATTTGCGGTAAATGGACACTGTTTCAAATAGATTGGGGCTTACGATGACGGAATGGATATATTTGGTGGTAAAAATATTGAAATATCTTTTCGCAATGTTATGGCACTAAAGAATATATCCGCATTTGCGAGTAGGACACATTTTCTACAAAAGACGGCCCCATTCAGTGCCCGATTGTAAGGATAGCATGAAGCTCAAATCACATCCAAAATCCAAATAGTTATTAGTTTGAAATAAACTAATTTTTTATATGCGAACAAATCCACTTTTATTTCGAAAATTAGCAAACAGTTTTCCCCTGCATGTAAACCAATTTATATACATAAGTGTTCTCCTCATACCCACGTGTCTATTTGGTACATATATATATGTATGTGTACATGTAGTTATATTATTATAACGCTAGCTTTGTGTAGTACAGAACGAATGTAATTCATATAGTTATCATAGTATAGTTCATCATAGTATAGTTCATCATAGTCAACATCAATTCTATATTAAGTAAAGAAATTGTAATAAAAAAGACAAAAGTAGTTTGTAAACCTTTAAGCTGAAATAAAATATGGCTAATTCGAAAAACTGTTCAGAAATAAATTATGTGCTTCTTTTGTATTTTAAGAATACCATTTTATTTTCCTTTGTATATACACAGTCTGTAATAAATTATTAGTTTAACGATATTTTATAACGTAATAAAGAATTTCACAACTGATATAGAAAAAAAAAACGATTTAGTTTTTCATCTTTAATTTATTCAAATAACGTTTGCCGATAATTTTTATAGTATCCCTTTATTCACTAGCTTTTCGGCAGCTTTTCAATTTGGAGTTATGAAATCCTCATAGCAGGTGCTGCATATAGGAAGTATTTCCTTGCTTACTTGCATTTACATGCACATCACCCCAACGCAGACCCACAAATGTTGATGATGATTCACATGTATAATTTCTGTCTGCAAGATATTAATAATATTCAAAATATAGTTTTACACTTATGTATCTCTCCGCAAATTTCTTTTTATCTGCTCTGCTTATTCATTTAATAACAAAATCGAACACTTTGTTATTAAGAAAAAAGTTGTTTGCGTTTATTTACTATTCACAATCCAATTCGCCTTGGAAATAATTATTTTGACACTTGTGCCAAAAAAGCAAGAACAAAATACATGTAACTTTTTGTTTTTGTACAACTGCTATTACGTTGTATAGATATGCCTTGGTATTTACTAATACTTATCTATTGTTAAGGTTGTTTATCAGTCCTTATGCATTGCTTATGTTATTTACTAATACTTATCTATTGTTTGTGGAAAATTCCGTTTCGGTTGCTGCCTGATACGGTTTGTATCGATAATGCATTCGCTGCATGTTATAACCTGTTATGTGGCGACGTCAGCAGTGGCGTAGTAAACATTCCTTAACTGCCCCCCTTGTTAAGATAAAGTGACCTCACTTGTTACTGTTGTTGTGTTCTAAGGCGGATCAATTCCGCTTCGTATATTTCGTTAGTGAGTTTTCTCCTTTTTTGTAGCATTGGCATATTTTGGCCGACGAGTACACAAGGAGTACTGGTACTAAAAATGCTATACAATGTGAACTTTACCGGATGTTCTTCTATAGGTATAGTGTATTTGTACATTTTTTGTATATTTGTAATCTGACTCGGAGG
Organism: Anastrepha ludens; assembly: GCF_028408465.1. NCBI lineage: Eukaryota > Metazoa > Arthropoda > Insecta > Diptera > Tephritidae > Anastrepha > Anastrepha ludens. Next base: position 36,384 of record NW_026530068.1, read on the forward strand.
TTAGAACTTTTAGGATATCTAATTGTTCGTTAGTGTGAGAATGGGTTGCGTTTTTTGTTTCTTTTTGATGGTTGAGGAATTTTTTTTCATCGATGTTTGTGGATATGTTGAATTGGATAAATTTCGGTTCTTTAATTGTATATCCATTCCACGTATGTTCTCCATCTGTGATGATATTACCGTGATCTAATACTAATATAGGTTTATTGTTTTCTTTAATGATGTTACATTTAGCTTCCTTATTTTCCAAAAGTAGTATAGTAAAATTACATTTGCCAATTGTTGACGTATATCTATTCATTCCTACATAGTTTCTACATTTAGCTACTCTAGTATATTTGTTGTTACATTCAGCAATATGTTTGTCAATAATTATTTTTCCATGTCTATACATTAGTGGTGTTATATTATACAATTTACATTTGTTTGTTATAAGTGGATATTTATAAATAGTTATTACGGAGTTTTGGTATAGGCAAATATGTATATTTGCATATTCTAGTATATTTATTATGGGTGTAACAAACTGTTCATTTGTAATTATTTCTTCAATATCATTTAAATTTAAAGTGTTTGAATAAAAATTTCCATTTTTTCCAAAATTTATTGTATTTGTAATGGCTAGAAGTTCTTGATAGACTTCGTTTACTACTATTTTTTCTGTTACTGATTTAAGATCTAAGGTTTCTAAAAATTTTTTAAAATTGAGAATTTATCTTTTGTTGTTAGTTGTTGCTTTTAATAAGTTCATTGAGTCCTGTCTTAATTTCTATTAGGTCGTCGTGGTCTGGTGTTCCTGCTATAAATTTTAAGATTGAACATAAGAAATTTAACTTCTTAGCTCTAAGTGAAGTTGATACAAGTTGCGATTTCAAGGTTTCTATCCTGTTTATTAATAAAGTTCCTTCCTGATTTTCATCTGTTGTGTACCTGTTTTTTTTTTTCGTATGGTGCTACAATTGTACTCAGGTTAGCTATGTGGTACAAATATTTTGAATTCTCAAATAAAAAGGATGGATCTGTCTCTGTTAGCACATATTTTTTGTTACTCAAATCAGTTATTTTGTCACTGTTAGCAATTTTTAAAAGTAAGAAAAATATTATTGCGATTCTGCACATTTGGCTTGTTTTCTAATACTGTCTGTGTATAATTTTCCCTCTTGCTGTTAAAATTTAGCCCCCACGATCTTCTTCTATTTTGTGTTTATTATATTTCGTTGCTAATATATTTCTTCAATCGGTTTTTACGTATATGAAACCACCTTTTTTTATGTAATTGTGTGTCTGTTTTTGTTATGATATTGCAGGAGTTTATCCTGTTTGCCGATTAAGATGTCCTTTATCTCGGGGTATTTCTTTCTGTTAAAAAACACTTCTTCAGGTGGAATGAATCGTCCTGTTGTAGTGCTTCACGGCGTTAAATAGTTCTTTTCCCGGTGCCGTATGATTTTCCTGTGCTAGAGCTCTTGATAGTTCAATTAGTGTACTGTGTATGCGTTCAACTTCAGCGTTCGTCGTTGAGTGGTGTACTGGTGTGACTGAGTTTTGTATATGTAGTCTGTCGTATACTGATTTAGTTGTATGTCCATTAAACACATTCTCATTATCTGTCATGGGATAAGGGTACTGTTTAGTCCAAATAGGATCTTCCTTACTCGTTCTAATAGTTGCTTGGATAGTTGTGGTAACCGGTAAGTTTTCACTAATTTCTTTATTTTTTCTCATTATTTCCTTAATGTCTTCCCCATATTCTGTATTATTTATTGTGAAATTTATTTTTTGTTTATTTTCTACCTTCACAACTTTCTTTTGGTACTTTAAACTGTAGTCGAATAAATTTATTTCTGCTTTTATAGTTCTAAGTTCTTGTTCACCTAGTATCATATCAAATTCTTGTAGCTCATTAATCTCAAAAAAAGTGATGACTATACAAAGTTATAATTTTTTCAGATTTTAATAATGAATATCCGTGAATAATTTTTGTTTTTATGGGTTTAATGGGCACTGACATACCAATATTACAGTTGATACTTATATAATTATTTGTTGATCCTGTGTCCTAAGATTGTAACGGGTGTGCCTGTAAGACCGCACTTTGTTTGAATGCAGGGCAGCCCGTTTACTCGCCTAAAAAAGTACTTCCGCTTTCGTACTCGGTGAGATATAGTAGATTCTGCCAATTTGTGCTCTTAGCTGTGCTGATTCGGCCATATTTCTTGTGTTATCGCTTCTTTGACGTCTTAGAAAGGAGGATTCCGACTTCCTGGCACGTCGTTTGGAAGAATAGCCAGATAGGAATGCTTTTATTCCGCAATGATTCACTTTGTTCTATTTCTGTCATAGCAACTTCTTTGGAAGTTGTTAATATTGTTTCCCTGCGGCGGGAGATTTGCAGTGGAAAATTGTTTATCAGTCCTTATTCACTGCTTATGTTATTTACTAATACTTATCTATTGTTAAGGTTGTTTATCAGTCCTTATGCAATGCTTATAATATTTACTAATACTAATCTATTGTTTATTTGTGAAAAATTCCGTTTCGGTTGCTGCCTGATACGGTTTGTATCGATAATGCATTCGTTGCATGTTATAACGTGTTATGTGGCGACGTCAGCAGTGGCGTAGTAAACATTCCTTAACTCGCGCCGGGTACAGCTAGTATATAAAGCGTTTTTCAGTAAGAGCGCTTCAACTCTTTTTTGAATAAAACACAAACGGTTTGACTTTTTTAACTAATTTTTTTTTATTATCGAGTTTGAACATATACATTTAAGTATGAAATTCGATTTCTTTTGCATGACCACCGCGTGCACGTTTTACGAAGTCCAATCGTTGAACCCAATTTTCGACCACTCTTTTGCATAAATCGGCCGAAATTCCAGCAATTTGCGTTCAATATTGGCTCTGAGCTCACAAATCGTCGCCGGCTTGTTACTGTAGGCCAATGACTTTACATAACCCCAAAGAAAATAGTCTAGAGGCGTCAAATCACACGAGCGCGGCGGCCATTCGACCGGTCCATTTCTGGAAATAATGCGCTCATCGAACTTACTCTTCAACAAATCAATTGTAGCGTGTGCTGTGTGGCTTGTGGCCCCGTCCTGTTGAAACCACATGTCGTCTAAGTCCATACCATTCAATTGCGGCCAAAAATAATCGTTTATCATGTCGCGGTATCGATTTCCATTCACAGTAACGTGGCGATCGTTCTCGTCAACGAAAAAATATGGGCCAATTACGCCGCCGGCATGTAAACCGCACCCAACAGTGATTTTTTCGGGATGCAACGGTGCCTCATGGATCACGTGTGGATTGCTTTCTGCCCAGTAATGCATATTTTGCTTGTTGACAAAGCCATTGAGCCAAAAGTGAGCTTCATCACTGAAGATGATTTTTTTGGAAATAATGCTCTTAAAGTAGCAGCAACAGAACGATTATTTTCATAAAAAATTTGCACGATTTGCAATCGTTGCTCAAGTGTGTAGCGGCCATGATGAAATGTATACTAATGAAGTTTACAAATGACAAGCGAAAAATAAAAAATATTGCGTCGTTCGCCCTCCCTATCGGAAAAAAGGTAAAGCGCACCTATTGAAAGACGCTATATATACATATAATTGGCGCGTATACCCTTTTTTGGTGCTTGGCTGAGCTCCTCTTCCTATTTGTGGCCTCCGTCTTGATGTTGTTCCACAAATGGAGGCACCTACAGTTTTCAAGCCGACTCCGATTAGTAGATATTTTTGTGAGGAGATTTTTCATGGCAGAAATACGTTCGGAGGCTTGCCATTGTCTGCCGAGGGGCGACCGCTTTACAACATTTTTTCCCCTTATTTTTGTGTTTCCACCGAGATTCGACCCAACGTTCTCTCTGTGAATTCCGAATGGTAGTCACGCACCAACCCATACCAACCCCGCTACGGCGGCCGCATATATAATCTAATCTAATATAATATAATAGGTATAATATAATATAATACAATATAATATAATATAATATAATAGAATATATTGTAATATAATATAATATAATATAATATAATATAATATAATATAATATAAATATAATATAATATAATATAATATAATATAATATAACATAATATAATATAATATAATATAATATAATATAATATAATATAATATAATATAATATAATATAATATAATATAATATAATATAATATAATATAATATAATATAATATAATATAATATAATATAATATAATATAATATAATATAATATAATATAATATAATATAATATAATATAATATAATATAATATAATATAT
>NW_026530069.1:0-40412 GCF_028408465.1 Anastrepha ludens
AGATAAAGATAAAGATAAAGATAAAGATAAAGATAAAGATAAAGATAAAAGATAAAGATAAAGATAAAAGATAAAGATAAAGATAAAGATAAAGATAAAAGATTAAAGATAAAGATAAAGATTAAAGATAAAGATAAAGATAAAGATAAAGATAAAGATAAAGATAAAGATAAAGATAAAGATAAAGATAAAGATAAAAGATAAAGATAAAGATAAAGATAAAGATAAAGATAAAGATAAAGATAAAGATAAAGAGAAAGATAAAGATAAAGATAAAGATAAAGATATAGATAAAGATAAAAGATAAAGATAAAGATAAAGATAAAGATAAAGATAAAGATAAAAGATAAAAAGATAAAGATAAAGATAAAGATAAAGATAAAAGATAAAGATAAAGATAAAGATAAAGATAAAGATAAAGATAAAGATAAAGATAAAGATAAAAGATAAAGATAAAGGTAAAGATAAAGATAAAAAATAAAGATACAGCTTACTGATACAGATTACAGATACAGATACAGATAAAGATAAAGATAAAGATTAAAGATAAAGATAAAGATAAAGATAAAGATAAAGATAAAGGTAAAGATAAAGATAAAGATAAAGATAAAGATAAAGATAAAGATAAAGATTAAAGATAAAGATAAAGATAAAAGATAAAGATTAAAGATAAAGATAAAGATAAAGATAAAGATAAAGATAAAGATAAAGATAAAGATAAAGATAAAGATAAAGATAAAGATAAAGATAAAAGATAAAGATAAAGATAAAAGATAAAGATAAAAGATAAAGATAAAGATAAAGAGAAAGATAAAGATAAAAGATAAAGATAAAGAAGATAAAGATAAAGATAAAGATAAAGATAAAGATAAAGATAAAGATAAAGATAAAGATAAAGATAAAGATAAAGATAAAAGATAAAGATAAAGATACAGATTACAGATACAGATACAGATAAAGATAAAGATAAAGATAAAGATAAAGATAAAGATAAAGATAAAGATAAAAGATAAAGATAAAAGATAAAGATAAAGATAAAGATAAAGATAAAGATAAAGATAAAGATAAAGATAAAGATAAAGATAAAGATAAAGATAAAAGATACAGATACAGATACAGTTTACAGATACAGATACAGTTTACAGTTACAGATACAGATTACAGATACAGATACAGATACAGATACAGATACAGATACAGATACAGATACAGATACAGATACAGATACAGATACAGAATACAGATACAGATACAGATAAAGATACAGATACAGATTACAGAATACAGATTAAAGATAAAAAATACAGATACAGATACAGATACAGATACAGATACAGATACAGATTACAGATACAGATTACAGATACAGATTACAGATATAGATACAGATTACAGATACAGATACAGATACAGATACAGATTACAGATACAGATACAGATACAGATACAGATACAGATAAAGATACAGATACAGATACAGATACAGATAAAGATAAAAAATACAGATACAGATACAGATACAGATTACAGATTACAGATACAGATACAGATACAGATAAAGATAAAAGATACAGATACAGATACAGATACAGATACAGATACAGATACAGATTACAGATATAGATACAGATACAGATTAAAGATAAAGATACAGATACAGATACAGATACAGATACAGATAAAGATACAGATACAGATACAGATATAGATACAGATAAAGATAAAGATAAAGATAAAGATAAAGATAAAGATAAAGATAAAGATAAAGATAAAGATAAAAGATAAAGATAAAGATTAAAATAAAGATAAAGATAAAGATAAAGATAAAGATAAAGATAAAGATAAAGATAAAGATAAAGATTAAGATAAAGATAAAGATAAAGATAAAAGATTACAGATACAGATACAGATACAGATACAGATACAGATACAGATACAGATTACAGATACAGATACATCTAAGATAAGATAAAGATAAAGATAAAGATAAAGATAAAGATAAAGATAAAGATAAAGATACAGATACAGATACAGATACAGATACAGATACAGATACAGATACAGATACAGATACAGGTAAAGATAAAGATAAAGATAAAGATAAAGATAAAGATACAGATACAGATACAGATTACAGATACAGATACAGATACAGATACAGAATAAAGATAAAGATAAAGATAAAGATAAAGATAAAGATAAAGATAAAGATAAAGATAAAGATAAAGATAAAGATAAAGATAAAGATAAAAGATAAAGATAAAGATAAAGATAAAGATAAAGATAAAAGATAAAGATAAAGATTAAAGATAAAGAGAAAGATAAAGATACAGATCCAGATACAGGTAAAGATTAAAGATAAAGATAAAGATAAAGATAAAGATAAAGATAAAGATAAAAGATACAGATACAGGTACAGATACAGATTACAGTTTACAGATACAGATACAGATACAGATACAGATAAAGATAAAGATAAAGATACAGATACAGATACAGATACAGATACAGATACAGATACAGTTAAAGATAAAGATAAAGATAAAGATAAAGATAAAGATAAAGATAAAGGAAAAAAGATAAAAGATAAAGATAAAGATAAAGATAAAGATAAAGATAAAGATAAAGATAAAGATAAAGATAAAAGATAAAGACAAAGATAAAGATAAAGATAAAGATAAAGATAAAGAATAAAGATAAAGATAAAGATAAAGATAAAGATAAAAGATAAAGATAAAGATAAAGATAAAGATAAAGATAAAGATAAAGATAAAGATAAAGATAAAGATAAAGATGGAGATAAAGATAAAGATAAAGATAAAGATAAAGATAAAGATAAAGATAAAGATAAAGATAAAGATAAAGATAAAGATAAAGATAAAGATAAAGATAAAGATAAAGATAAAGATAAAGATAAAAGATAAAGATTAAAGGTAAAGATAAAGATAAAAATAAAGATACAGCTACTGATACAGATACAGATACAGATACAGATAAAGATAAAGATAAAGATAAAAGATAAAGATAAAGATAAAGATAAAGATAAAGATAAAGATAAAGATAAAGATAAAGATACAGATACAGATACAGATACAGATACAGATACAGATACAAATAAAAGATAAAGATAAAGATAAAGATAAAGATAAAGATAAAGATAAAGATAACGATAAAAAGATACAGATACAGATACAGATACAGATAAAGATAGAGATAGAGATACAGATTACAGATACAGATACAGATAAGATAAGATAAAGATAAAGATAAAGATAAAAGATAAAAGATAAAGATAAAGATAAAGATAAAGATACAGATACAGATACAGATACAGATACAGATTACAGATACAGATTACAGATACAGATAAAGATAAAGATAAAGATAAAGATAAAGATACAGATACAGATACAGATACAGATACAGATTCAGATACAGATACAGATAAAGATAAAAGAATAAAAGATAAAGATAAAAGATAAAGATAAAGATAAAGATAAAAGATAAAGATAAAGATAAAGATAAAGACAAAGATAAAAGATAAAGATAAAGATAAAGATAAAGATAAAGATAAAAGATAAAGATAAAGAGAAAGATAAAGATACAGATCCAGATACAGGTAAAGATAGAGATAAAGATAAAGATAAAGATAAAGATAAAGATAAAGATACAGATACAGATACAGATACAGATACAGATACAGATACAGTTTTACAGATACAGATACAGATTACAGATACAGATACAGATACAGATAAAAGATAACGATACAGGTACAGATTACAGAATACAGATACAGATACAGATAAAGATAAAGATAAAGATAAAGATAAAAGATAAAGATAAAGATAAAGATAAAGATAAAGATAAAGATAAAGATAAAGATAAAGATAAAGATAAAGATAAAGATAAAGATAAAGATAAAGATAAAGATAAAGATAAAGATAAAGATAAAGATAAAGATAAAGATAAAGATAAAGATAAAGATAAAGATAAAGATAAAGATAAAGATAAAGATAAAGATAAAGATAAAGATAAAGATAAAGATAAAGATAAAGATAAAGATAAAGATAAAGATAAAGATAAAGATAAAGATAAAGATAAAGATAAAGATAAAGATAAAGATAAAGATAAAGATAAAGATAAAGATAAAGATAAAGATAAAGATAAAGATAAAGATAAAGATAAAGATAAAGATAAAGATAAAGATAAAGATAAAGATAAAGATAAAGATAAAGATAAAGATAAAGATATAGATAAAGATAAAGATAAAGATAAAGATAAAGATAAAGATAAAGATAAAGATAAAGATAAAGATAAAGATAAAGATAAAGATAAAGATAAAGATAAAGATAAAGATAAAGATAAAAAAAATAAAGATAAAGATAAAGATAAAGATAGAGATAAAGATAAAGATAAAGATAAAGATAAAGATAAAGATACAGATACAGATAAAGATAAAGATAAAGATAAAGATACAGATACAGATACAGATACAGATACAGATACAGATACAGTTACAGATACAGATACAGATACAGATACAGATACAGATACAGATACAGATACAGGTACAAATACAGATACAGATACAGATACAGACAGATAAAGATAAAGATAAAGATAAAGATAAAGATAAAGATAAAGATAAAGATACAGATACAGATAAAGATAAAGATAAAGATAAAGATAAAGATAAAGATAAAGATAAAGATAAAGATACAGATACAGATACAGATACAGATACAGATACAAATAAAGATAAAGATAAAGATAAAGATAAAGATAAAGATAAAGATAAAGATAAAGATAAAGATAAAGATAAAGATAAAGATAAAGATACAGATACAGATACAGATACAGATACAGATAAAGATAGAGATAGAGATAAAGATACAGATACAGATACAGACAGATAAAGATAAAGATAAAGATAAAGATAAAGATACAGATACAGATACAGATACAGATACAGATACAGATACAGATACAGATACAGATACAGATACAGATAAAGATACAGATACAGATGAAGATACAGATACAGATAAAGATACAGATACAGATAAAGATAAAGATAAAGATAAAGATAAAGATAAAAATACAGATACAGATACAGATACAGATACAGATACAGATACAGGTACAGATACAGATACAGATACAGATACAGATACAGATACAGATAAAGATAACGATACAGGTACAGATACAGATACAGATACAGATACAGATACAGATACAGATACAGATAAAGATAAAGATAAAGATACAGATACAGATACAGATACAGATACAGATACAGATACAGTTAAAGATAAAGATAAAGATAAAGATAAAGATAAAGATAAAGATAAAGATAAAGATAAAGATAAAGATAAAGAAAAAGATAAAGATAAAGATAAAGATAAAGATAAAGATAAAGATAAAGATAAAGATAAAGATAAAGATAAAGATAAAGATAAAGATAAAGATAAAGATAAAGATAAAGATAAAGATAAAGATAAAGATAAAGATAAAGATAAAGATAAAGATAAAGATAAAAGATAAAGATAAGATAAAGATAAAGATAAAGATAAAGCTAAAGATAAGAGATAAAGATAAAGATAAAAGATAAAGATAAAGATAAAGATAAGATAAAGATAAAGATAAAGATAAAGATAAGATAAAGATAAAGATAAAGATAAAGATAAAGATAAAGATAAAGATAAAGATATAAAAATAAAGATACAGCTACTGATACAGATACAGACAGATACAGATAAAGATAAAGATAAAGATAAAGATAAAGATAAAGATAAAGATAAAGATAAAGATAGAAGATAAAGATACAGATACAGATACAGATACAGATACAGATACAGATACAGATAAAGATAACGATACAGGTACAGATACAGATACAGATACAGATACAGATACAGATACAGATAAAGATAAAGATAAGATAAGATACAGACATACAGATACAGATACAGATAACAGATACAGTTAAAGATAAAGATAAAGATAAAGATAAAGAAAAGATAAAGATAAAGATAAAAGATAAGATAAAGATAAAGATAAAGATAAAGATAAGATAAAGATAAAGATAAAGATAAAGATAAAGATAAAGAAGATAAAGATAAAGATAAAGATAAAGATAAAAGATAAAGATAAAGATAAAGATAAGATAAAGATAAAGATAAGATAAAGATAAAGATAAAGATAAAGATAAAGATAAAGATAGACTAAAGTACGATAAAGATAAAGATAAAGGTAAAGATAAAGATAAAGATAAAGATAAAGATAAAGATAAAGATAAAGATAAAGATAAAGATAAAGATAAAGTAAAGATAAAGTAAGTAAAGATAAAGATAAAGATAAAGATAAAGATAAAGATAAAGATAAAGATAAAGATAAAGATAAAGATAAGATAAAGATAAAGATAAAGATAAAGATAAAGATAAAGATAAAGATAAAGATAAAGATAAAGATAAAGATAAAGATAAAGATAATAAAGATAAAGATAAAGATAAAGATAAAGATAAAGATAAAGATAAAGATAAAGATAAAGATAAAGATATAGATAAAGATAAAGATAAAGATAAAGATAAAGATAAAGATAAAGATAAAGATAAAGATAAAGATAAGATAAAGATAAAGATAAAGATAAAAGATAAAGATAAAGATACAGATACAGATACAGATCAGATACAGATAAAGATAAAGATAAAGATAAAGATAAAGATAAAGATAAAGATAAAGATAAAGATAAAGATAAAGATAAAGATAAAGATAAAGATAAAGATAAAGATAAAGATAAAGATTAAAGATAAAGATAAAGATAAAGATAAAGATAAAGATAAAGATAAAGATAAAGATAAAGATAAAGATAAAGATAAAGATAAAGATACAGATACAGATACAGATACAGATAAAGATAAAGATAAAGATAAAGATAAAGATAAAGATAACGATCAAGATAAAGATAAAGATAAAGATAAGATAAAGATAAAGATAAAGATAAAGATAAAGATAAAGGTAAAGATAAAGATAAAGATAAAGATAAAGATAAAGATAAAGATAAAGATAAAGATAAAGATAAAGATAAAGATAAAGATAAAGATAAAGATAAAGATAAAGATAAAGATAAAGATAAAGATAAAGATAAAGATAAAGATATAGATAAAGATAAAGATAAAGATAAAGATAAAGATAAAGATAAAGATAAAGATAAAGATAAAGATAAAGATAAAGATAAAGATAAAGATAAGATAAAGATAAAGATAAAGATAAAGATAAAGATAAAGATAAAGATACAGATACAGATACAGATACAGATAAAGATAAAGATAAAGATAAAGATAAAGATAAAGATAAAGATAAAGATAAAGATAAAGATAAAGATAAAGATAAAGATAAAGATAAAGATAAAGATAAAGATAAAGATAAAGATACAGATACAGATACAGTTACAGATACAGATACAGTTACAGATACAGATACAGATACAGATACAGATACAGATACAGATACAGATACAGATACAGATACAGATACAGATACAGATACAGATACAGATACAGTTACAGATACAGATCAGTTACAGATACAGATACAGATACAGATACAGATACAGATACAAATACAGATAAAGATAAAGATACAGATACAGATACAGATACAGATACAGATACAGATACAGATACAGATACAGATACAGATACAGATACAGATACAGATACAGATACAGATACAGATACAGATACAAATACAGATACAGATACGGATACAGATACAGATAAAGATAAAGATAAAGATAAAGATAAAGATAAAGATAAAGATAAAGATAAAGATAAAGATAAAGATAAAGATAAAGATAAGATAAGATAAAGATAAAGATAAAGATAAAGATAAAGATAAAGATAAAGATAAAGATAAAGATAAAGATAAAGATAAAGATAAAGATAAAGATAAAGATAAAGATAAAGATACAGATACAGATACAGATACAGATACAGATACAGATACAGATACAGATACAGATACAGATACAGTTACAGATACAGATACAGATACAGATACAGATAAAGATACAGATACAGATACAGATACAGATACAGATACAGATACAGATACAGATAAGATACAGATACAGATACAGATACAGATACAGATACAGATAAAGATACAGATACAGATAAAGATACAGATACAGATACAGATAAAGATAAAGATAAAGATAAAGATAAAGATACAGATACAGATACAGATACAGTTACAGATACAGATACAGATACAGATACAGATACAGATAAAGATAAAGATAAAGATACAGATAAAGATAAAGATAAAGATAAAGATAAAGATAAAGATAAAGATAAAGATAAAGATAAAGATAAAGATAAAGATAAAGATAAAGATAAAGATAAAGAGAAAGATAAAGATAAAGATAAAGATAAAGATAAAGATAAAGATAAAGATAAAGATAAAGATAAAGATAAAGATAAAGATAAAGATAAAAGATAAAGATAAAGATAAAGATAAAGATAAAGATAAAGATAAAGATAAAGATAAAGATAAAGATAAAGATAAAGAGAAAGATAAAGATAAAGATACAGATACAGATACAGATACAGATACAGATACAGATACAGATACAGATACAGTTACAGATACAGATACAGTTACAGATACAGATACAGATACAGATACAGATACAGATACAGATACAGATACAAATACAGATAAAGATAAAGATACAGATACAGATACAGATACAGTTACAGATACAGATACAGATACAGATACAGATAAAGATAAAGATAAAGATACAGATAAAGATAAAGATAAAGATAAAGAGAAAGATAAAGATAAAGATAAAGATAAAGATAAAGATAAAGATAAAGATAAAGATAAAGATAAAGATAAAGATAAAGATAAAGATAAAGATAAAGATAAAGATAAAGATAAAGATAAAGATAAAGATAAAGATAAAGATAAAGATAAAGATAAAGATAAAGATAAAGATAAAGATAAAGATAAAGATAAAGATAAAGATAAAGATAAAGATAAAGATAAAGATAAAGATAAAGATAAAGATAAAGATAAAGATAAAGATAAAGATAAAGATAAAGATAAAGATAAAGATAAAGATAAAGATAAAGATAAAGATGAAGATAAAGATAAAGATAAAAATAAAGATAAAGGTAAAGATAAAGATAAAGATAAAGATAAAGATAAAGATAAAGATAAAGATAAAGATAAAGATAAAGATAAAGATAAAGATAAAGATAAAGATAAAGATAAAGATAAAGATAAAGATAAAGATAAAGATAAAGATAAAGATAAAGATAAAGATAAAGATAAAGATATAGATAAAGATAAAGATAAAGATAAAGATAAAGATAAAGATAAAGATAAAGATAAAGATAAAGATAAAGATAAAGATAAAGATAAAGATAAAGATAAAGATAAAGATAAAGATACAGATACAGATACAGATACAGATACAGATAAAGATAAAGATAAAGATAAAGATAAAGATAAAGATAAAGATAAAGATAAAGATAAAGATAAAGATAAAGATAAAGATAAAGATAAAGATAAAGATAAAGATAAAGATAAAGATAAAGATAAAGATAAAGATAAAGATAAAGATAAAGATAAAGATAAAGATAAAGATACAGATACAGATACAGATACAGATAAAGATAAAGATAAAGATAAAGATAAAGATAAAGATAACGATAAAGATAAAGATAAAGATAAAGATAAAGATAAAGATAAAGATAAAGATAAAGATAAAGATAAAGATAAAGATAAAGATAAAGATAAAGATAAAGATAAAGATAAAGATAAAGATAAAGATAAAGATAAAGATAAAGATAAAGATAAAGATAAAGATAAAGATAAAGATAAAGATAAAGATAAAGATAAAGATAAAGATAAAGATAAAGATATAGATAAAGATAAAGATAAAGATAAAGATAAAGATAAAGATAAAGATAAAGATAAAGATAAAGATAAAGATAAAGATAAAGATAAAGATAAAGATAAAGATAAAGATAAAGATAAAGATAAAGATACAGATACAGATACAGATACAGATAAAGATAAAGATAAAGATAAAGATAAAGATAAAGATAAAGATAAAGATAAAGATAAAGATAAAGATAAAGATAAAGATAAAGATAAAGATAAAGATAAAGATAAAGATACAGATACAGATACAGTTACAGATACAGATACAGTTACAGATACAGATACAGATACAGATACAGATACAGATACAGATACAGATACAGATACAGATACAGATACAGATACAGATACAGATACAGATACAGTTACAGATACAGATACAGTTACAGATACAGATACAGATACAGATACAGATACAGATACAAATACAGATAAAGATAAAGATACAGATACAGATACAGATACAGATACAGATACAGATACAGATACAGATACAGATACAGATACAGATACAGATACAGATACAGATACAGATACAGATACAGATACAAATACAGATACAGATACGGATACAGATACAGATAAAGATAAAGATAAAGATAAAGATAAAGATAAAGATAAAGATAAAGATAAAGATAAAGATAAAGATAAAGATAAAGATAAAGATAAAGATAAAGATAAAGATAAAGATAAAGATAAAGATAAAGATAAAGATAAAGATAAAGATAAAGATAAAGATAAAGATAAAGATAAAGATACAGATACAGATACAGATACAGATACAGATACAGATACAGATACAGATACAGATACAGATACAGTTACAGATACAGATACAGATACAGATACAGATAAAGATACAGATACAGATACAGATACAGATACAGATACAGATACAGATACAGATACAGATACAGATACAGATACAGATACAGATACAGATACAGATACAGATAAAGATACAGATACAGATAAAGATACAGATACAGATACAGATAAAGATAAAGATAAAGATAAAGATAAAGATACAGATACAGATACAGATACAGTTACAGATACAGATACAGATACAGATACAGATACAGATAAAGATAAAGATAAAGATACAGATAAAGATAAAGATAAAGATAAAGATAAAGATAAAGATAAAGATAAAGATAAAGATAAAGATAAAGATAAAGATAAAGATAAAGATAAAGAGAAAGATAAAGATAAAGATAAAGATAAAGATAAAGATAAAGATAAAGATAAAGATAAAGATAAAGATAAAGATAAAGATAAAGATAAAGATAAAGATAAAGATAAAGATAAAGATAAAGATAAAGATAAAGATAAAGATAAAGATAAAGATAAAGATACAGATAAAGATACAGATACAGATACAGATACAGATACAGATACAGATACAGATACAGATACAGTTACAGATACAGATACAGATACAGATACAGATACAGATACAGATACAGATACAAATACAGATAAAGATAAAGATACAGATACAGATACAGATACAGTTACAGATACAGATACAGATACAGATACAGATACAGATAAAGATAAAGATAAAGATACAGATAAAGATAAAGATAAAGATAAAGAGAAAGATAAAGATAAAGATAAAGATAAAGATAAAGATAAAGATAAAGATAAAGATAAAGATAAAGATAAAGATAAAGATAAAGATAAAGATAAAGATAAAGATAAAGATAAAGATAAAGATAAAGATAAAGATAAAGATAAAGATAAAGATAAAGATAAAGATAAAGATAAAGATAAAGATAAAGATAAAGATAAAGATAAAGAGAAAGATAAAGATAAAGATAAAGATAAAGATAAAGATAAAGATAAAGATAAAGATAAAGATAAAGATAAAGATAAAGATAAAGATAAAGATAAAGATGAAGATAAAGATAAAGATAAAAATAAAGATAAAGATAAAGATAAAGATAAAGATAAAGATATAGATAAAGATAAAGATAAAGATAAAGATAAAGATAAAGATGAAGATAAAGATAAAGATAAAGATAAAAATAAAGATAAAGATAAAGATAAAGATAAAGATAAAGAGAAAGATAAAGATAAAGATAAAGATAAAGATAAAGATAAAGATAAAGATAAAGATAAAGATAAAGATAAAGATAAAGATAAAGATAAAGATAAAGATAAAGATAAAGATAAAGATAAAGATAAAGATAAAGATAAAGATAAAGATAAAGATAAAGATAAAGATAAAGATAAAGATAAAGATAAAGAGAAAGATAAAGATAAAGATACAGATACAGATACAGATACAGATACAGATACAGATACAGATACAAATACAGTTACAGATACAGATACAGTTACAGATACAGATACAGATACAGATACAGATACAGATACAAATACAGATAAAGATAAAGATACAGATACAGATACAGATACAGATACAGATACAGATACAGATACAGATACAGATACAGATACAGATACAGATACAAATACAGATACAGATACGGATACAGATACAGATAAAGATAAAGATAAAGATAAAGATAAAGATAAAGATAAAGATAAAGATAAAGATAAAGATAAAGATAAAGATAAAGATAAAGATAAAGATAAAGATAAAGATAAAGATAAAGATAAAGATAAAGATAAAGATAAAGATAAAGATAAAGATAAAGATAAAGATAAAGATAAAGATAAAGATAAAGATAAAGATAAAGATAAAGATAAAGATAAAGATAAAGATAAAGATAAAGATAAAGATAAAGATAAAGATAAAGATAAAGATAAAGATAAAGATAAAGATAAAGATAAAGATAAAGATAAAGATAAAGATAAAGATAAAGATAAAGATAAAGATACAGATACAGATACAGATACAGATACAGATACAGATACAGATACAGATACAGTTACAGATACAGATACAGATACAGATACAGATACAGATACAGATACAGATACAGATACAGATACAGATACAAATACAGATACAGATACAGATAAAGATAGAGATAGAGATAAAGATACAGATACAGATACAGATACAGATACAGATACAGATACAGACAGATAAAGATAAAGATAAAGATAAAGATAAAGATACAGATACAGATACAGATAAAGATAAAGATAAAGATAAAGATAAAGATAAAGATAAAGATAAAGATAAAGATAAAGATAAAGATACAGATACAGATACAGATACAGATAAAGATACAGATACAGATACAGACACAGATACAGATACAGATACAGATACAGATACAGATACAGATGCAGATACAGATACAGATACAGATACAGATACAGATACAGATACAGATAAAGATACAGATACAGATAAAGATACAAATACAGATAAAGATACAGATACAGATACAGATACAGATAAAGATAAAGATACAGATACAGATACAGATACAGATACAGATACAGATACAGATACAGATACAGATACAGATACAGATACAGATAAAGATACAGATAAAGATACAGATACAGATAAAGATACAGATACAGATACAGATACAGATAAAGATACAGATACAGATACAGACACAGATACAGATACAGATACAGATACAGATACAGATACAGATACAGATACAGATAAAGATACAGATACAGATAAAGATACAGATACAGATACAGATAAAGATAAAGATAAAGATAAAGATAAAGATAAAGATACAGATACAGATACAGATACAGATAAAGATAAAGATAAAGATACAGATACAGATACAGATACAGATACAGATACAGATACAGATACAGATACAGATACAGATACAGATACAGATACAGATACAGATACAAATACAGATACAGATACAGATACAGATACAGATACAGATAAAGATAAAGATAAAGATAAAGATAAAGATAAAGATAAAGATAAAGATAAAGATAAAGATAAAGATAAAGATACAGATAAAGATACAGATACAGATACAGATAAAGATAAAGATAAAGATAAAGATAAAGATAAAGATAAAGATAAAGATAAAGATACAGATACAGATACAGATAAAGATAAAGATACAGATACAGATACAGACACAGATACAGATACAGATACAGATACAGATAAAGATACAGATACAGATAAAGATACAGATACAGATAAAGATACAGATACAGATACAGATAAAGATAAAGATAAAGATAAAGATAAAGATAAAGATAAAGATACAGATACAGATACAGATACAGATAAAGATACAGATACAGATAAAGATACAGATACAGATAAAGATACAGATACAGATAAAGATAAAGATAAAGATAAAGATAAAGATACAGATACAGATACAGATACAGATACAGTTACAGATACAGATACAGATAAAGATAAAGATACAGATACAGATACAGATACAGATACAGATACAGATACAGATAAAGATAAAGATAAAGATAAAGATAAAGATAAAGATAAAGATAAAGATAAAGATAAAGATAAAGATAAAGATAAAGATAAAGATAAAGATAAAGATAAAGATAAAGATAAAGATAAAGATAAAGATAAAGATAAAGATAAAGATAAAGATAAAGATAAAGATAAAGATAAAGATAAAGATAAAGATAAAGATAAAGATAAAGATAAAGGTAAAGATAAAGATAAAGATAAAGATACAGATACAGATACAGATAAAGATACAGATACAGATACAGATAAAGATAAAGATAAAGATAAAGATACAGATACAGATACAGATACAGATACAGATACAGTTACAGATACAGATACAGATAAAGATAAAGATACAGATACAGATACAGATACAGATACAGATACAGATACAGATACAGATACAGATACAGATACAAATACAGATACAGATACGGATAAAGATAAAGATAAAGATAAAGATAAAGATAAAGATAAAGATAAAGAGAAAGATAAAGATAAAGATAAAGATAAAGATAAAGATAAAGATAAAGATAAAGATAAAGATACAGATAAAGATAAAGATAAAGATAAAGATAAAGATAAAGATAAAGATAAAGATAAAGATAAAGATAAAGATAAAGATAAAGATAAAGATAAAGATAAAGAGAAAGATAAAGATAAAGATAAAGATAAAGATAAAGATAAAGATAAAGGTAAAGATAAAGATAAAGGTAAAGATAAAGATAAAGATAAAGATAAAGATAAAGATAAAGATAAAGATAAAGATAAAGATAAAGATAAAGATAAAGATAAAGATAAAGATAAAGATAAAGATAAAGATAAAGATAAAGATAAAGATAAAGATACAGATACAGATACAGATACAGATACAGATAAAGATAAAGATAAAGATAAAGATAAAGATAAAGATAAAGATAAAGATAAAGATAAAGATAAAGATAAAGATATAGATAAAGATAAAGATAAAGATAAAGATAAAGATAAAGATATAGATAAAGATAAAGATAAAGATAAAGATAAAGATGAAGATAAAGATAAAGATAAAAATAAAGATAAAGATAAAGATAAAGATAAAGATAAAGATATAGATAAAGATAAAGATAAAGATAAAGATAAAGATAAAGATGAAGATAAAGATAAAGATAAAGATAAAAATAAAGATAAAGATAAAGATAAAGATAAAGATAAAGAGAAAGATAAAGATAAAGATAAAGATAAAGATAAAGATAAAGATAAAGATAAAGATAAAGATAAAGATAAAGATAAAGATAAAGATAAAGATAAAGATAAAGATAAAGATAAAGATAAAGATAAAGATAAAGATAAAGATAAAGATAAAGATAAAGATAAAGATAAAGAGAAAGATAAAGATAAAGATACAGATACAGATACAGATACAGATACAGATACAGATACAGATACAGATACAGATACAGTTACAGATACAGATACAGTTACAGATACAGATACAGATACAGATACAGATACAGATACAAATACAGATAAAGATAAAGATACAGATACAGATACAGATACAGATACAGATACAGATACAGATACAGATACAGATACAGATACAGATACAGATACAGATACAAATACAGATACAGATACGGATACAGATACAGATAAAGATAAAGATAAAGATAAAGATAAAGATAAAGATAAAGATAAAGATAAAGATAAAGATAAAGATAAAGATAAAGATAAAGATAAAGATAAAGATAAAGATAAAGATAAAGATAAAGATAAAGATAAAGATAAAGATAAAGATAAAGATAAAGATAAAGATAAAGATAAAGATAAAGATAAAGATAAAGATAAAGATAAAGATAAAGATAAAGATAAAGATAAAGATAAAGATAAAGATAAAGATAAAGATAAAGATAAAGATAAAGATAAAGATAAAGATAAAGATAAAGATAAAGATAAAGATAAAGATAAAGATAAAGATAAAGATAAAGATAAAGATAAAGATAAAGATAAAGATACAGATACAGATACAGATACAGATACAGATACAGATACAGATACAGATACAGATACAGTTACAGATACAGATACAGATACAGATACAGATACAGATACAGATACAGATACAGATACAGATACAGATACAGATACAAATACAGATACAGATGCAGATAAAGATAGAGATAGAGATAAAGATACAGATACAGATACAGATACAGATACAGATACAGATACAGACAGATAAAGATAAAGATAAAGATAAAGATAAAGATACAGATACAGATACAGATAAAGATAAAGATAAAGATAAAGATAGAGATAAAGATAAAGATAAAGATAAAGATAAAGATAAAGATAAAGATAAAGATAAAGATAAAGATAAAGATACAGATACAGATACAGATACAGATAAAGATACAGATACAGATACAGACACAGATACAGATACAGATACAGATACAGATACAGATACAGATGCAGATACAGATACAGATACAGATACAGATACAGATACAGATAAAGATACAGATACAGATAAAGATACAAATACAGATAAAGATACAGATACAGATACAGATACAGATAAAGATAAAGATACAGATACAGATACAGATACAGATACAGATACAGATACAGATACAGATACAGATACAGATAAAGATACAGATAAAGATACAGATACAGATAAAGATACAGATACAGATACAGATACAGATAAAGATACAGATACAGATACAGACACAGATACAGATACAGATACAGATACAGATACAGATACAGATACAGATACAGATAAAGATACAGATACAGATAAAGATACAGATACAGATACAGATAAAGATAAAGATAAAGATAAAGATAAAGATAAAGATAAAGATACAGATACAGATACAGATACAGATAAAGATAAAGATAAAGATACAGATACAGATACAGATACAGATACAGATACAGATACAGATACAGATACAGATACAGATACAGATACAGATAAAGATAAACATAAAGATAAAGATAAAGATAAAGATAAAGATACAGATACAGATACAGATACAGATAAAGATACAGATACAGATAAAGATACAGATACAGATAAAGATACAGATACAGATAAAGATAAAGATAAAGATAAAGATAAAGATACAGATACAGATACAGATACAGATACAGTCACAGATACAGATACAGATAAAGATAAAGATACAGATACAGATACAGATACAGATACAGATACAGATACAGATAAAGATAAAGATAAAGATAAAGATAAAGATAAAGATAAAGATAAAGATAAAGATAAAGATAAAGATAAAGATAAAGATAAAGATAAAGATAAAGATAAAGATAAAGATAAAGATAAAGATAAAGATAAAGATAAAGATAAAGATAAAGGTAAAGATAAAGATAAAGATACAGATACAGATACAGATACAGATACAGATACAGATACAGATACAGATACAGATACAGATACAAATACAGATACAGATACAGATACAGATACAGATAAAGATAAAGATAAAGATAAAGATAAAGATAAAGATAAAGATAAAGATAAAGATAAAGATAAAGATAAAGATAAAGATAAAGATACAGATAAAGATACAGATACAGATACAGATAAAGATAAAGATAAAGATAAAGATAAAGATAAAGATAAAGATATAGATACAGATACAGATACAGATAAAGATAAAGATACATATACAGATACAGACACAGATACAGATACAGATACAGATACAGATAAAGATACAGATACAGATAAAGATACAGATACAGATAAAGATACAGATACAGATACAGATAAAGATAAACATAAAGATAAAGATAAAGATAAAGATAAAGATACAGATACAGATACAGATACAGATAAAGATACAGATACAGATAAAGATACAGATACAGATAAAGATACAGATACAGATAAAGATAAAGATAAAGATAAAGATAAAGATACAGATACAGATACAGATACAGATACAGTCACAGATACAGATACAGATAAAGATAAAGATACAGATACAGATACAGATACAGATACAGATACAGATACAGATAAAGATAAAGATAAAGATAAAGATAAAGATAAAGATAAAGATAAAGATAAAGATAAAGATAAAGATAAAGATAAAGATAAAGATAAAGATAAAGATAAAGATAAAGATAAAGATAAAGATAAAGATAAAGATAAAGATAAAGATAAAGATAAAGGTAAAGATAAAGATAAAGATAAAGATACAGATACAGATACAGATAAAGATACAGATACAGATACAGATAAAGATAAAGATAAAGATAAAGATACAGATACAGATACAGATACAGATACAGATACAGTTACAGATACAGATACAGATAAAGATAAAGATACAGATACAGATACAGATACAGATACAGATACAGATACAGATACAGATACAGATACAGATACAGATACAAATACAGATACAGATACGGATAAAGATAAAGATAAAGATAAAGATAAAGATAAAGATAAAGATAAAGAGAAAGATAAAGATAAAGATAAAGATAAAGATAAAGATAAAGATAAAGATAAAGATAAAGATACAGATAAAGATAAAGATAAAGATAAAGATAAAGATAAAGATAAAGATAAAGATAAAGATAAAGATAAAGATAAAGATAAAGATAAAGATAAAGATAAAGATAAAGATAAAGATAAAGATAAAGAGAAAGATAAAGATAAAGATAAAGATAAAGATAAAGATAAAGGTAAAGATAAAGATAAAGGTAAAGATAAAGATAAAGATAAAGATAAAGATAAAGATAAAGATAAAGATAAAGATAAAGATAAAGATAAAGATAAAGATAAAGATAAAGATAAAGATAAAGATAAAGATAAAGATAAAGATAAAGATAAAGATAAAGATAAAGATAAAGATACAGATACAGATACAGATACAGATACAGATACAGATACAGATACAGATACAGATACAGATACAGATACAGATACAGATAAAGATACAGATACAGATACAGATACAGATACAGATACAGATAAAGATAAAGATACAGATACAGATACAGACACAGATACAGATACAGATACAGATACAGATACAGATACAGATACAGATACAGATACAGATACAGATACAGATACAGATAAAGATACAGATACAGACACAGATACAGGTACAGATACAGATACAGATACAGATACAGATACAGATACAGATACAGATACAGATACAGATACAGATACAGATACAGATACAGATACAGATACAGATAAAGATACAGATACAGATAAAGATACAAATACAGATACAGATAAAGATACAGATACAGATACAGATACAGATACAGATACAGATACAGATACAGATACAGATACAGATACAGATACAGATACAGATAAAGATACAGATACAGATAAAGATACAGATACAGATACAGATAAAGATAAAGATAAAGATAAAGATAAAGATAAAGATACAGATACAGATACAGATACAGTTACAGATACAGATACAGATACAGATACAGATACAGATAAAGATAAAGATAAAGATACAGATAAAGATAAAGATAAAGATAAAGATAAAGATAAAGATAAAGATAAAGATAAAGATAAAGATAAAGATAAAGATAAAGATAAAGATAAAGATAAAGATAAAGATAAAGATAAAGATAAAGATAAAGATAAAGATAAAGATAAAGATAAAGATAAAGATAAAGATAAAGATAAAGATAAAGATAAAGATAAAGATAAAGATAAAGATAAAGATAAAGATAAAGATAAAGATAAAGATAAAGATAAAGATAAAGATAAAGATAAAGATAAAGATAAAGGTAAAGATAAAGATAAAGATAAAGATAAAGATAAAGATAAAGATAAAGATAGAGATAAAGATAAAGATAAAGATAAAGATAAAGATAAAGATAAAGATAAAGATAAAGATAAAGATAAAGATAAAGATAAAGATATAGATAAAGATAAAGATAAAGATAAAGATAAAGATAAAGATAAAGATGAAGATAAAGATAAAGATAAAAATAAAGATAAAGATAAAGATAAAGATAAAGATAAAGATATAGATAAAGATAAAGATAAAGATAAAGATAAAGATAAAGATGAAGATAAAGATAAAGATAAAGATAAAAATAAAGATAAAGATAAAGATAAAGATAAAGATAAAGAGAAAGATAAAGATAAAGATAAAGATAAAGATAAAGATAAAGATAAAGATAAAGATAAAGATAAAGATAAAGATAAAGATAAAGATAAAGATAAAGATAAAGATAAAGATAAAGATAAAGATAAAGATAAAGATAAAGATAAAGATAAAGATAAAGATAAAGATAAAGATAAAGATAAAGATAAAGATAAAGAGAAAGATAAAGATAAAGATACAGATACAGATACAGATACAGATACAGATACAGATACAGATACAGATACAGTTACAGATACAGATACAGTTACAGATACAGATACAGATACAGATACAGATACAGATACAAATACAGATAAAGATAAAGATACAGATACAGATACAGATACAGATACAGATACAGATACAGATACAGATACAGATACAGATACAGATACAGATACAGATACAGATACAGATACAGATACAGATACAGATACAAATACAGATACAGATACGGATACAGATACAGATAAAGATAAAGATAAAGATAAAGATAAAGATAAAGATAAAGATAAAGATAAAGATAAAGATAAAGATAAAGATAAAGATAAAGATAAAGATAAAGATAAAGATAAAGATAAAGATAAAGATAAAGATAAAGATAAAGATAAAGATAAAGATAAAGATAAAGATAAAGATAAAGATAAAGATAAAGATAAAGATAAAGATAAAGATAAAGATAAAGATAAAGATAAAGATAAAGATAAAGATAAAGATAAAGATAAAGATAAAGATAGAGATAAAGATAAAGATAAAGATAAAGATAAAGATAAAGATAAAGATAAAGATAAAGATAAAGATAAAGATACAGATACAGATACAGATACAGATACAGATACAGATACAGATACAGATACAGATACAGTTACAGATACAGATACAGATACAGATACAGATACAGATACAGATACAGATACAGATACAGATACAAATACAGATACAGATACAGATAAAGATAGAGATAGAGATAAAGATACAGATACAGATACAGATACAGATACAGATACAGATACAGACAGATAAAGATAAAGATAAAGATAAAGATAAAGATACAGATACAGATACAGATAAAGATAAAGATAAAGATAAAGATAAAGATAAAGATAAAGATAAAGATAAAGATACAGATACAGATACAGATACAGATAAAGATACAGATACAGATACAGACACAGATACAGATACAGATACAGATACAGATACAGATACAGATGCAGATACAGATACAGATACAGATACAGATACAGATACAGATACAGATACAGATAAAGATACAGATACAGATAAAGATACAAATACAGATAAAGATACAGATACAGATACAGATACAGATACAGATACAGATACAGACAGATAAAGATAAAGATAAAGATAAAGATAAAGATAAAGATAAAGATAAAGATAAAGATAAAGATAAAGATAAAGATAAAGATAAAGATAAAGA
Organism: Anastrepha ludens; assembly: GCF_028408465.1. Taxonomy (NCBI): domain Eukaryota; kingdom Metazoa; phylum Arthropoda; class Insecta; order Diptera; family Tephritidae; genus Anastrepha; species Anastrepha ludens. The sequence continues at coordinate 21,983 of NW_026530069.1, forward strand.
TAAAGATAAAGATAAAGATAAAGATAAAGATAAAGATAAAGATAAAGATAAAGATACAGATACAGATACAGATACAGATACAGATACAGATACAGATACAGATACAGATACAGATACAGATAAAGATACAGATACAGATACAGATACAGATACAGATACAGATAAAGATAAAGATACAGATACAGATACAGACACAGATACAGATACAGATACAGATACAGATACAGATACAGATACAGATACAGATAAAGATACAGATACAGACACAGATACAGGTACAGATACAGATACAGATACAGATACAGATACAGATACAGATACAGATACAGATACAGATACAGATACAGATACAGATACAGATACAGATACAGATACAGATACAGATACAGATACAGATACAGATACAGATACAGATACAGATACAGATAAAGATACAGATAAAGATACAGATACAGATAAAGATACAGATACAGATACAGATACAGATAAAGATACAGATACAGATACAGACACAGATACAGATACAGATACAGATACAGATACAGATACAGATAAAGATACAGATACAGATAAAGATACAGATACAGATACAGATAAAGATAAAGATAAAGATAAAGATAAAGATAAAGATACAGATACAGATACAGATACAGATAAAGATAAAGATAAAGATACAGATACAGATACAGATACAGATACAGATACAGATACAGATACAGATACAGATACAGATACAGATACAGATACAGATACAGATACAGATACAGATACAGATAAAGATAAAGATAAAGATAAAGATAAAGATAAAGATAAAGATAAAGATAAAGATAAAGATAAAGATAAAGATAAAGATAAAGATACAGATAAAGATACAGATACAGATACAGATAAAGATAAAGATAAAGATAAAGATAAAGATAAAGATAAAGATAAAGATACAGATACAGATATAGATAAAGATAAAGATACAGATACAGATACAGACACAGATACAGATACAGATACAGATACAGATAAAGATACAGATACAGATAAAGATACAGATACAGATAAAGATACAGATACAGATACAGATAAAGATAAAGATAAAGATAAAGATAAAGATAAAGATAAAGATACAGATACAGATACAGATACAGATAAAGATACAGATACAGATAAAGATACAGATACAGATAAAGATACAGATACAGATAAAGATAAAGATAAAGATAAAGATAAAGATACAGATACAGATACAGATACAGATACAGTTACAGATACAGATACAGATAAAGATAAAGATACAGATAAAGATAAAGATAAAGATAAAGATAAAGATAAAGATAAAGATAAAGATAAAGATAAAGATAAAGATAAAGATAAAGATAAAGATAAAGATAAAGATAAAGATAAAGGTAAAGATAAAGATAAAGATAAAGATACAGATACAGATACAGATAAAGATACAGATACAGATACAGATAAAGATAAAGATAAAGATAAAGATACAGATACAGATACAGATACAGATACAGATACAGTTACAGATACAGATACAGATAAAGATAAAGATACAGATACAGATACAGATACAGATACAGATACAGATACAGATACAGATACAGATACAGATACAAATACAGATACAGATACGGATAAAGATAAAGATAAAGATAAAGATAAAGATAAAGATAAAGATAAAGATAAAGATAAAGATAAAGAGAAAGATAAAGATAAAGATAAAGATAAAGATAAAGATAAAGATAAAGATAAAGATAAAGATAAAGATAAAGATACAGATAAAGATAAAGATAAAGATAAAGATAAAGATAAAGATAAAGATAAAGATAAAGATAAAGATAAAGATAAAGATAAAGATAAAGATAAAGATAAAGATAAAGATAAAGATAAAGATAAAGATAAAGATAAAGATAAAGATAAAGATAAAGATAAAGAGAAAGATAAAGATAAAGATAAAGATAAAGATAAAGATAAAGGTAAAGATAAAGATAAAGGTAAAGATAAAGATAAAGATAAAGATAAAGATAAAGATAAAGATAAAGATAAAGATAAAGATAAAGATAAAGATAAAGATAAAGATAAAGATAAAGATAAAGATAAAGATAAAGATAAAGATAAAGATAAAGATAAAGATACAGATACAGATACAGATACAGATACAGATACAGATACAGATACAGATACAGATACAGATACAGATAAAGATACAGATACAGATACAGATACAGATACAGATAAAGATAAAGATACAGATACAGATACAGACACAGATACAGATACAGATACAGATACAGATACAGATACAGATACAGATACAGATACAGATACAGATAAAGATACAGATACAGATACAGATACAGATACAGATAAAGATACAGATACAGATACAGATACAGATAAAGATACAGATACAGATACAGACACAGATACAGATACAGATACAGATACAGATACAGATACAGATAAAGATAAAGATAAAGATAAAGATAAAGATAAAGATAAAGATAAAGATAAAGATAAAGATAAAGATAAAGATAAAGATAAAGATAAAGATAAAGATAAAGATAAAGATAAAGATAAAGATAAAGATAAAGATAAAGATAAAGGTAAAGATAAAGATAAAGATAAAGATAAAGATACAGCTACAGATACAGATAAAGATACAGATACAGATACAGATAAAGATAAAGATAAAGATAAAGATAAAGATAAAGATAAAGATAAAGATAAAGATAAAGATAAAGATAAAGATAAAGATAAAGATAAAGATAAAGATAAAGATAAAGATAAAGATAAAGATACAGCTACAGATACAGATAAAGATACAGATACAGATACAGATAAAGATAAAGATAAAGATAAAGATAAAGATAAAGATAAAGATAAAGATAAAGATAAAGATAAAGATAAAGAGAAAGAGAAAGATAAAGATACAGATCCAGATACAGGTAAAGATAAAGATAAAGATAAAGATAAAGATAAAGATAAAGATAAAGATAAAGATAAAGATAAAGATAAAGATAAAGATACAGATACAGATACAGATACAGATACAGTTACAGATACAGATACAGATACAGATACAGATAAAGATAAAGATAAAGATACAGATACAGATACAGATACAGATACAGTTAAAGATAAAGATAAAGATAAAGATAAAGATAAAGGTAAAGATAAAGATAAAGATAAAGATAAAGATAAAGATAAAGATAAAGATAAAGATAAAGATAAAGATAAAGATAAAGATAAAGATAAAGATAAAGATAAAGATAAAGATAAAGATAAAGATAAAGATAAAGATAAAGATAAAGATAAAGATAAAGATAAAGATAAAGATAAAGATAAAGATAAAGATAAAGATAAAGATAAAGATAAAGATAAAGATAAAGATAAAGATAAAGATAAAGATAAAGATAAAGATAAAGATAAAGATAAAGATAAAGATAAAGATAAAGATAAAGATAAAGATAAAGATAAAGATAAAGATAAAGATAAAGATAAAGATAAAGATAAAGATAAAGATAAAGATAAAGATAAAGATAAAGAGAAAGATAAAGATAAAGATAAAGATAAAGATATAGATAAAGATAAAGATAAAGATAAAGATAAAGATAAAGATAAAGATAAAGATAAAGATAAAGATAAAGATAAAGATACAGATACAGATACAGATACAGATAAAGATAAAGATAAAGATAAAGATAAAGATAAAGATAAAGATAAAGATAAAGATAAAGATAAAGATAAAGATAAAGATAAAGATAAAGATAAAGATAAAGATAAAGATAAAGATAAAGATAAAGATAAAGATAAAGATAAAGATAAAGATAAAGATAAAGATAAAGATAAAGATACAGATACAGATACAGTTACAGATACAGATACAGTTACAAATACAGATACAGATACAGATACAGATACAGATACAGATACAGATAAAAATACAGATACAGATACAGATACAGATACAGATACAGATACAGATACAGATACAGATAAAGATAAAGATACAGATACAGATACAGATACAGATACAGATACAGATACAGATACAGATATAGATACAGATACAGATAAAGATAAAGATACAGATACAGATACAGATACAGATACAGATAAAGATACAGATACAGATACAGATATAGATACAGATAAAGATAAAGATAAAGATAAAGATAAAGATAAAGATAAAGATAAAGATAAAGATTAAAATAAAGATAAAGATAAAGATAAAGATAAAGATAAAGATAAAGATTAAGATAAAGATAAAGATAAAGATAAAGATACAGATACAGATACAGATACAGATACAGATACAGATACAGATACAGATACAGATAAGATAAGATAAAGATAAAGATAAAGATAAAGATAAAGATAAAGATAAAGATAAAGATAAAGATAAAGATAAAGATAAAGATAAAGATAAAGATAAAGATACAGATACAGATACAGATACAGATAAAGATAAAGATAAAGATAAAGATAAAGATAAAGATAAAGATAAAGATAAAGATAAAGATAAAGATAAAGATAAAGATAAAGATAAAGATAAAGATACAGATACAGATACAGATACAGATACAGATACAGATACAGATACAGATAAAGATACAGATACAGATACAGATACAGATAAAGATAAAAATACTGATACAGATACAGATACAGATACAGATACAGATACAGATACAGATACAGATAAAGATAAAGATACAGATACAGATACAGATACAGATACAGATACAGATACAGATACAGATATAGATACAGATACAGATAAAGATAAAGATACAGATACAGATACAGATACAGATACAGATAAAGATACAGATACAGATACAGATATAGATACAGATAAAGATAAAGATAAAGATAAAGATAAAGATAAAGATAAAGATAAAGATAAAGATAAAGATAAAGATAAAGATTAAAATAAAGATAAAGATAAAGATAAAGATAAAGATAAAGATAAAGATAAAGATTAAGATAAAGATAAAGATAAAGATAAAGATACAGATACAGATACAGATACAGATACAGATACAGATACAGATACAGATAAGATAAGATAAAGATAAAGATAAAGATAAAGATAAAGATAAAGATAAAGATAAAGATAAAGATAAAGATACAGATACAGATACAGATACAGATACAGATACAGATACAGATACAGATACAGATACAGATACAGATACAGATACAGGTAAAGATAAAGATAAAGATAAAGATAAAGATAAAGATAAAGATACAGATACAGATACAGATACAGATACAGATACAGATACAGATACAGATACAGATAAAGATAAAGATAAAGATAAAGATAAAGATAAAGATAAAGATAAAGATAAAGATAAAGATAAAGATAAAGATAAAGATAAAGATAAAGATAAAGATAAAGATAAAGATAAAGATAAAGATAAAGATAAAGATAAAGATAAAGATAAAGATAAAGATAAAGATAAAGAGAAAGATAAAGATACAGATCCAGATACAGGTAAAGATGAAGATAAAGATAAAGATAAAGATAAAGATAAAGATACAGATACAGGTACAGATACAGATACAGTTACAGATACAGATACAGATACAGATACAGATAAAGATAAAGATAAAGATACAGATACAGATACAGATACAGATACAGATACAGATACAGATACAGTTAAAGATAAAGATAAAGATAAAGATAAAGATAAAGATAAAGATAAAGATAAAGAAAAAGATAAAGATAAAGATAAAGATAAAGATAAAGATAAAGATAAAGATAAAGATAAAGATAAAGATAAAGATAAAGATAAAGATAAAGATAAAGATAAAGATAAAGATAAAGATAAAGATAAAGATAAAGATAAAGATAAAGATAAAGATAAAGATAAAGATAAAGATAAAGATAAAGATAAAGATAAAGATAAAGATAAAGATAAAGATAAAGATAAAGATAAAGATAAAGATAGAGATAAAGATAAAGATAAAGATAAAGATAAAGATAAAGATAAAGATAAAGATAAAGATAAAGATAAAGATAAAGATAAAGATAAAGATAAAGATAAAGGTAAAGATAAAGATAAAGATAAAGATAAAGATAAAGATAAAGATAAAGATAAAGATAAAGATAAAGATAAAGATAAAAATAAAGATACAGCTACTGATACAGATACAGATACAGATACAGATAAAGATAAAGATAAAGATAAAGATAAAGATAAAGATAAAGATAAAGATAAAGATAAAGATAAAGATAAAGATACAGATACAGATACAGATACAGATACAGATACAGATACAAATAAAGATAAAGATAAAGATAAAGATAAAGATAAAGATAAAGATAACGATAAAGATACAGATACAGATACAGATACAGATACAGATAAAGATAGAGATAGAGATACAGATACAGATACAGATACAGATAAGATAAGATAAAGATAAAGATAAAGATAAAGATAAAGATAAAGATAAAGATAAAGATAAAGATACAGATACAGATACAGATACAGATACAGATACAGATACAGATACAGATACAGATAAAGATAAAGACAAAGATAAAGATAAAGATAAAGATACAGATACAGATACAGATACAGATTCAGATACAGATACAGATAAAGATAAAGATAAAGATAAAGATAAAGATAAAGATAAAGATAAAGATAAAGATAAAGATAAAGACAAAGATAAAGATAAAGATAAAGATAAAGATAAAGATAAAGATAAAGAGAAAGATAAAGATACAGATCCAGATACAGGTAAAGATAGAGATAAAGATAAAGATAAAGATAAAGATAAAGATAAAGATACAGATACAGATACAGATACAGATACAGATACAGTTACAGATACAGATACAGATACAGATACAGATACAGATACAGATAAAGATAACGATACAGGTACAGATACAGATACAGATACAGATACAGATAAAGATAAAGATAAAGATAAAGATAAAGATAAAGATAAAGATAAAGATAAAGATAAAGATAAAGATAAAGATAAAGATAAAGATAAAGATAAAGATAAAGATAAAGATAAAGATAAAGATAAAGATAAAGATAAAGATAAAGATAAAGATAAAGATAAAGATAAAGATAAAGATAAAGATAAAGATAAAGATAAAGATAAAGATAAAGGTAAAGATAAAGATAAAGATAAAGATAAAGATAAAGATAAAGATAAAGATAAAGATAAAGATAAAGATAAAGATAAAGATAAAGATAAAGATAAAGATAAAGATAAAGATAAAGATAAAGATAAAGATATAGATAAAGATAAAGATAAAGATAAAGATAAAGATAAAGATAAAGATAAAGATAAAGATAAAGATAAAGATAAAGATAAAGATAAAGATAAAGATAAAAATAAAGATAAAGATAAAGATAAAGATAAAGATAAAGATAAAGATACAGATACAGATAAAGATAAAGATAAAGATACAGATACAGATACAGATACAGATACAGATACAGATACAGTTACAGATACAGATACAGATACAGATACAGATACAGATACAGATACAGATACAGGTACAAATACAGATACAGATACAGATACAGACAGATAAAGATAAAGATAAAGATAAAGATAAAGATAAAGATAAAGATAAAGATAAAGATAAAGATAAAGATAAAGATAAAGATAAAGATAAAGATAAAGATAAAGATAAAGATAAAGATAAAGATAAAGATAAAGATAAAGATAAAGATAAAGATAAAGATAAAGGTAAAGATAAAGATAAAGATAAAGATAAAGATAAAGATAAAGATAAAGATAAAGATAAAGATAAAGATAAAGATAAAGATAAAGATAAAGATAAAGATAAAGATAAAGATAAAGATAAAGATAAAGATATAGATAAAGATAAAGATAAAGATAAAGATAAAGATAAAGATAAAGATAAAGATAAAGATAAAGATAAAGATAAAGATAAAGATAAAGATAAAGATAAAGATAAAGATAAAGATAAAGATAGAGATAAAAATAAAGATAAAGATAAAGATAAAGATAAAGATAAAGATAAAGATACAGATACAGATAAAGATAAAGATAAAGATACAGATACAGATACAGATACAGATACAGATACAGATACAGTTACAGATACAGATACAGATACAGATACAGATACAGATACAGATACAGATACAGATACAGATACAGGTACAAATACAGATACAGATACAGATACAGACAGATAAAGATAAAGATAAAGATAAAGATAAAGATAAAGATAAAGATACAGATACAGATAAAGATAAAGATAAAGATAAAGATAAAGATAAAGATAAAGATAAAGATAAAGATACAGATACAGATACAGATACAGATACAGATACAAATAAAGATAAAGATAAAGATAAAGATAAAGATAAAGATAAAGATAAAGATAAAGATAAAGATAAAGATAAAGATAAAGATCAAGATACAGATACAGATACAGATACAGATACAGATAAAGATAGAGATAGAGATAAAGATACAGATACAGATACAGACAGATAAAGATAAAGATAAAGATAAAGATAAAGATAAAGATACAGATACAGATACAGATACAGATACAGATACAGATACAGATACAGATACAGATACAGATACAGATACAGATAAAGATACAGATACAGATAAAGATACAGATACAGATAAAGATACAGATACAGATAAAGATAAAGATAAAGATAAAGATAAAAATACAGATACAGATACAGATACAGATACAGATACAGATACAGGTACAGATACAGATACAGATACAGATACAGATACAGATACAGATAAAGATAACGATACAGGTACAGATACAGATACAGATACAGATACAGATACAGATACAGATACAGATAAAGATAAAGATAAAGATACAGATACAGATACAGATACAGATACAGATACAGATACAGATACAGTTAAAGATAAAGATAAAGATAAAGATAAAGATAAAGATAAAGATAAAGATAAAGATAAAGATAAAGATAAAGATAAAGATAAAGATAAAGATAAAGATAAAGATAAAGATAAAGATAAAGATAAAGATAAAGATAAAGATAAAGATAAAGATAAAGATAAAGATAAAGATAAAGATAAAGATAAAGATAAAGATAAAGATAAAGATAAAGATAAAGATAAAGATAAAGATAAAGATAAAGATAAAGATAGAGATAAAGATAAAGATAAAGATAAAGATAAAGATAAAGATAAAGATAAAGATAAAGATAAAGATAAAGATAAAGATAAAGATAAAGATAAAGATAAAGATAAAGATAAAGATAAAGATAAAAATAAAGATACAGCTACTGATACAGATACAGATACAGATAAAGATAAAGATAAAGATAAAGATAAAGATAAAGATAAAGATAAAGATAAAGATAAAGATAAAGATACAGATACAGATACAGATACAGATACAGATACAGATACAAATAAAGATAAAGATAAAGATAAAGATAAAGATAAAGATAAAGATAAAGATAAAGATAAAGATAAAGATAAAGATAACGATAAAGATACAGATACAGATACAGATACAGATACAGATAAAGATAGAGATAGAGATAGAGATACAGATACAGATACAGATACAGATAAGATAAGATAAAGATAAAGATAAAGATAAAGATAAAGATAAAGATAAAGATAAAGATACAGATACAGATACAGATACAGATACAGATACAGATACAGATACAGATACAGATACAGATAAAGATAAAGATAAAGATAAAGATAAAGATAAAGATACAGATACAGATAAAGATACAGATACAGATTCAGATACAGATACAGATAAAGATAAAGATAAAGATAAAGATAAAGATAAAGATAAAGATAAAGATAAAGATAAAGATAAAGATAAAGATAAAAATAAAGATAAAGATAAAGATAAAGATAAAGATAAAGATAAAGATAAAGAGAAAGATAAAGATACAGATCCAGATACAGGTAAAGATAGAGATAAAGATAAAGATAAAGATAAAGATAAAGATAAAGATAAAGATAAAGATACAGATACAGATACAGATACAGATACAGATACAGATACAGATACAGTTACAGATACAGATACAGATACAGATACAGATACAGATACAGATACAGATAAAGATAACGATACAGGTACAGATACAGATACAGATACAGATACAGATAAAGATAAAGATAAAGATAAAGATAAAGATAAAGATAAAGATAAAGATAAAGATAAAGATAAAGATAAAGATAAAGATAAAGATAAAGATAAAGATAAAGATAAAGATAAAGATAAAGATAAAGATAAAGATAAAGATAAAGATAAAGATAAAGATAAAGATAAAGATAAAGATAAAGATAAAGATAAAGATAAAGATAAAGATAAAGATAAAGATAAAGGTAAAGGTAAAGATAAAGATAAAGATAAAGATAAAGATAAAGATAAAGATAAAGATAAAGATAAAGATAAAGATAAAGATAAAGATAAAGATAAAGATAAAGATAAAGATAAAGATAAAGATAAAGATAAAGATAAAGATAAAGATAAAGATAAAGATAAAGATAAAGATAAAGATAAAGATAAAGATAAAGATAAAGATAAAGATAAAGATAAAGATAAAGATAAAGATAAAGATAAAAATAAAGATAAAGATAAAGATAAAGATAAAGATAAAGATAAAGATAAAGATAAAGATAAAGATACAGATACAGATAAAGATAAAGATAAATATACAGATACAGATACAGATACAGATACAGATACAGATACAGTTACAGATACAGATACAGATACAGATACAGATACAGATACAGATACAGATACAGATACAAATACAGATACAGATACAGATACAGACAGATAAAGATAAAGATAAAGATAAAGATAAAGATAAAGATACAGATACAGATAAAGATAAAGATAAAGATAAAGATAAAGATAAAGATAAAGATACAGATACAGATACAGATACAGATACAGATACAAATAAAAGATAAAGATAAAGATAAAGATAAAGATAAGATAAAGATAAAGATAAAGATAAAGATAAAGATAAAGATAAAGATAAAGATAAAGATAAAGATAAAGATAAAGATAAAGATAAAGATAAAGATAAAGATACAGATACAGATACAGACAGATAAAGATAAAGATAAAGATAAAGATAAAGATACAGATACAGATACAGATACAGATACAGATACAGATACAGATACAGATACAGATACAGATACAGATAAAGATACAGATACAGATAAAGATACAGATACAGATAAAGATACAGATACAGATAAAGATAAAGATAAAGATAAAGATAAAATACAGATACAGATACAGATACAGATACAGATACAGATACAGGTACAGATACAGATACAGATACAGACAGATAAAGATAAAGATAAAGATAAAGATAAAGATACAGATACAGATACAGATACAGATACAGATACAGACAGATAAAGATAAAGATAAAGATAAAGATAAAGATACAGATACAGATACAGATACAGATAAAGATACAGATACAGATACAGACAGATAAAGATACAGATAAAGATAAAGATAAAGATACAGATACAGATACAGATACAGATACAGATACAGATACAGATACAGATACAGATACAGATACAGATACAGATAAGATACAGATACAGATAAAGATACAGATACAGATAAAGATACAGATACAGATAAAGATAAAGATAAAGATAAAGATAAAAATACAGATACAGATACAGATACAGATACAGATACAGATACAGGTACAGATACAGATACAGATACAGATACAGATACAGATACAGATAAAGATACAGATACAGATAAAGATACAGATACAAATAAAGATAAAGATAAAGATAAAGATAAAGATAAAGATAAAGATAAAGATAAAGATAAAGATAAAGATACAGATACAGATACAGATACAGATACAGATACAGATACAAATAAAGATAAAGATAAAGATAAAGATAAAGATAAAGATAAAGATAAAGATAAAGATAAAGATAAAGATAAAGATAAAGATAAAGATACAGATACAAATAAAGATAAAGATAAAGATAAAGATAAAGATAAAGATAAAGATAAAGATAAAGATAAAGATAAAAATAAAGATACAGCTACTGATACAGATACAGATACAGATACAGATAAAGATAAAGATAAAGATAAAGATAAAGATAAAGATAAAGATAAAGATAAAGATAAAGATACAGATACAGATACAGATACAGATACAGATACAGATACAGATACAAATAAAGATAAAGATAAGATAAAGATAAAGATAAAGATAAAGATAAAGATAAAGATAAAGATAAAGATAAAGATAAAGATAAAGATAAAGATAAAGATACAGATACAGATACAGATACAGATACAGATAAAGATAGAGATAGAGATAAAGATACAGATACAGATACAGACAGATAAAGATAAAGATAAAGATAAAGATAAAGATAAAGATAAAGATACAGATACAGATACAGATACAGATACAGATACAGATACAGATACAGATACAGATACAGATACAGATACAGATACAGATAAAGATACAGATACAGATAAGATACAGATACAGATAAAGATACAGATACAGATAAAGATAAAGATAAAGATAAAGATAAAAATACAGATACAGATACAGATACAGATACAGATACAGATACAGGTACAGATACAGATACAGATACAGATACAGATAAAGATACAGATACAGATAAAGATACAGATACAGATAAAGATAAAGATAAAGATAAAGATAAAGATAAAGATAAAGATAAAGATACAGATACAGATACAGATACAGATACAGATACAGATACAAATAAAGATAAAGATAAAGATAAAGATAAAGATAAAGATAAAGATACAGATACAGATACAGATACAGATACAGATAAAGATAGAGATAGAGATAAAGATGCAGATACAGATACAGACAGATAAAAATAAAGATAAAGATAAAGATACAGATACAGATACAGATACAGATACAGATACAGATACAGATACAGATAAAGATACAGATACAGATAAAGATACAGATACAGATAAAGATACAGATACAGATAAAGATACAGATACAGGTACAGACACAGATACAGATACAGATACAGATACAGATACAGATACAGATACAGATACAGATACAGATAAAGATAAAGATAAAGATAATGATAAAGATAAAGATAAAGATACAGATACAGATAAAGAAGATAAAGATAAAGATAAAGATAAAGATAAAGATAAAAATACAGATACAGATACAGATACAGATACAGATACAGATACAGATACAGATACAGATACAGATACAGATATAGATACAGATACAGATAAAGATAAAGGTACAGATACAGATACAGATACAGATACAGATACAGATAAAGATACAGATACAGATACAGATATAGATACAGATACAGATAAAGATAAAGGTACAGATACAGATACAGATACAGATACAGATAAAGATACAGATACAGATACAGATACAGATACAGATACAGATACAGATACAGATAAAGATACAGATAAAGATAAAGATAAAGATAAAGATAAAGATACAGATACAGATAAAGATAAAGATAAAGATAAAGATAAAGATACAGATACAGATACAGATACAGATAAAGATAAAGATACAGATACAGATACAGATACAGATACAGATACAGATACAGATACAGATACAGATAAAGATAAAGATACAGATACAGATACAGACACAGATACAGATACACATACAGATACAGATACAGATACAGATACAGATACAGATACAGATAGAGATACAGATACAGATAAAGATACAGATACAGATAAAGATACAGATACAGATAAAGATACAGATACAGATACAGATACAGATAAAGATAAAGATACAGATACAGATACAGATACAGATACAGATAAAGATAAAGATACAGATACAGATACAGACACAGATACAGATACAGATACAGATACAGATACAGATACAGATACAGATACAGATACAGATAGAGATACAGATACAGATACAGATACAGATAAAGATACAGATACAGATAAAGATACAGATACAGATAAAGATACAGATACAGATACAGATACAGATAAAGATAAAGATACAGATACAGATACAGACACAGATACAGATACAGATACAGATACAGATAAAGATACAGATACAGATAAAGATACAGATACAGATAAAGATACAGATACAGATACAGATACAGATAAAGAAAAAGATAAAGATAAAGATGAAGATACAGATACAGATACAGATACAGATACAGATACAGATACAGTTACAGATACAGATACAGATACAGATACAGATACAGATACAGATAAAGATAAGATAAAGATACAGATACAGATACAGATACAGATACAGATACAGATACAGATAAAGATAAAGATAAAGATAAAGATAAAGATAAAGATAAAGATAAAGATAAAGATAAAGATAAAGATAAAGATAAAGATAAAGATAAAGATAAAGATAAGATAAGATAAAGATAAAGATAAAGATAAAGATAAAGATAAAGATAAAGATAAAGATAAAGATAAAGATAAAGATAAAGATAAAGATAAAGATAAAGATAAAGATAAAGATAAATATAAAGATAAAGATAAAGATAAGAATAAAGATTAAAGATACAGATACAGATACAGATACAGATACAGATACAGATACAGATACGGGTACAGATACAGATACAGATACAGATACAGATACAGATAAAGATACAGATACAGATACAGATACAGATACAGATACAGATACAGATACAGATAAAGATAAGATAAAGATAATGATAAAGATAAAGATAAAGATACAGATACAGATACAGATACAGATACAGATACAGATACAGATATAGATAGAGATAAAGATACAGATACAGATACAGATACAGATACAGATACAGATACACATAAAGACAAAGATAAAGATAAAGATAAAGATAAAGATAAAGATAAAGATAAAGATAAAGATAAAGATAAAGATAAAGATAAAGATAAAGATAAAGAGAAAGATAAAGATACAGATCCAGATACAGGTAAAGATAAAGATAAAGATAAAGATAAAGATAAAGATAAAGATACAGATACAGATACAGATACAGATACAGTTACAGATACAGATACAGATACAGATACAGATAAAGATAAAGATAAAGATACAGATACAGATACAGATACAGATACAGATACAGACACAGATACAGATACAGATACAGATACAGATACAGTTAAAGATAAAGTTAAAGATAAAGATAAAGATAAAGATAAAGATAAAGATAAAGATAAAGATAAAGATAAAGATAAAGATAAAGATAAAGATAAAGATAAAGATAAAGATAAAGATAAAGATAAAGATAAAGATAAAGATAAAGATAAAGATAAAGATAAAGATAAGATAAAGATAAAGATAAAGATAAAGATAAAGATAAAGATAAAGATAAGATAAAGATAAAGATAAAGATAGAGATAAAGATAAAGATAAAGATAAAGATAAAGATAAAGATAAAGATAAAGATAAAGATAAAGATAAAGATAAAGATAAAGATAAAGATAAAGATAAAGATAAAGATAAAGATAAAGATAAAGATAAAAATAAAGATAAAGATACAGATACAGATACAGATACAGATACAGATACAGATACAGATACAGATACAAATAAAGATAAAGATAAAGATAAAGATAAAGATAAAGATAAAGATAAAGGTACAGATACAGATACAGATACAGATACAGATAAAGATAGAGATAGAGATACAGATACAGATACAGATACAGATAAGATAAGATAAAGATAAAGATAAAGATAAAGATAAAGATAAAGATAAAGATAAAGATAAAGATAAAGATACAGATACAGATACAGATACAGATACAGATACAAATAAAGATAAAGATAAAGATAAAGATAAAGATAAAGATAAAGATACAGATACAGATACAGATACAGATACAGATACAGATACAGATACAGATAAAGATAAAGATAAAGATAAAGATAAAGATAAAGATAAAGATAAAGATAAAGATAAAGATAAAGATAAAGATAAAGATAAGATAAAGATAAAGGTACAGATACAGATACAGATACAGATACAGATAAAGATAGAGATAGAGATACAGATACAGATACAGATACAGATAAGATAAGATAAAGATAAAGATAAAGATAAAGATAAAGATAAAGATAAAGATAAAGATAAAGATAAAGATAAAGATAAGATACAGATACAGATAAAGGTAAAGATAAAGATAAAGATAAAGATAAAGGTAAAGATAAAGATAAAGATAAAGATAAAGATAAAGATAAAGATAAAGATAAAGATAAAGATAAAGATAAAGATAAAGATAAAGATAAAGATAAAGATAAAGATAAAGATAAAGATAAAGATAAAGATACAGATACAGATAAAGATAAAGATAAAGATAAAGATAAAGATAAGATAAAGATAAAGATAAAGATAAAGATAAAGATAAAAGGTAAAGATAAAGATAAAGATAAAGATAAAGATAAAGATAAAGATAAGATAAAGATAAAGATAAAGATAAAGATAAAGATAAAGATAAAGATAAAGATAAAGATAAAGATAAAGATAAAGTTAAAGATAAAGATAAAGATAAAGATAAAGATAAAGATAAAGATAAAGATAAAGATAAAGATAAAGATAAAGATAAAGATAAAGATAAAGATAAAGATAAAGATAAAGATAAGATAAAGATAAAGATAAAGATAAAGATAAAGGTAAAGATAAAGATCAAGGTAAAGATAAAGATAAAGATAAAGATAAAGATAAAGATAAAGATAAAGATAAAGATAAAGATAAAGATAAAGATAAAGATAAAGATAAAGATAAGATAAAGATAAAGATAAAGATAAAGATAAAGATAAAGATAAAGATAAAGATAAAGATAAAGATAAAGATATAGATAAAGATAAAGATAAAGATAAAGATAAAGATAAAGATAAAGATAAAGATAAAGATAAAGATAAAGATAAAAATAAAGATAAAGATAAAGATAAAGATAAAGATAAAGATAAAGATAAAGATAAAGATAAAGATAAAGATACAGATACAGATAAAGGTAAAGATAAAGATAAAGATAAAGATAAAGGTAAAGATAAAGATAAAGATAAAGATAAAGATAAAGATAAAGATAAAGATAAAGATAAAGATAAAGATAAAGATAAAGATAAAGATTCAGATACAGATAAAGATAAAGATAAAGATAAAGATAAAGATAAAGATAAAGATAAAGATAAAGATAAAGATAAAGGTAAAGATAAAGATAAAGATAAAGATAAAGATAAAGATAAAGATAAAGATAAAGATAAAGATAAAGATAAAGATAAAGATAAGGGTAAAGATAAAGATAAAGATAAAGATAAAGATAAGATAAAGATAAAGATAAAGATAAAGATAAAGATAAAGATACAGATACAGATAAAGATAAAGATAAAGATAAAGATAAAGATAAAGATAAAGATAAGATAAAGATAAAGATAAAGATACAGATACAGATACAGATACAGATACAGATAAAGATACAGATACAGATACAGACACAGATACAGATACAGATACAGATACAGATACAGATACAGATACAGATACAGATACAGATACAGATCAGATACAGATACAGATACAGATACAGATACAGATACAGATAAAGATACAAATACAGATAAAGATACAGATACAGATACAGATACAGATAAAGATAAAGATACAGATACAGATACAGATACAGATACAGATACAGATACAGATAAAGATAAAGATACAGATACAGATACAGATACAGATACAGATACAGATACAGATAAAGATAAAGATAAAGATAAAGATAAAGATAAAGATAAAGATAAAGATAAAGATAAAGATAAAGATAAAGATAAAGATAAAGATAAAGATAAAGATAAAGATAAAGATAAAGATAAAGATAAAGATAAAGATAAAGATAAAGATAAAGATAAAGATAAAGATAAATAAAGATACAGCTACTGATACAGATACAGATACAGATACAGATAAAGATAAAGATAAAGATAAAGATAAAGATAAAGATAAAGATAAAGATAAAGATAAAGATAAAGATAAAGATAAAGATAAAGATAAAGATACAGATACAGATACAGATACAGATACAGATACAGATACAAATAAAGATAAAGATAAAGATAAAGATAAAGATAAAGATAAAGATAAAGATACAGATACAGATACAGATACAGATACAGATACAGATACAGATAAAGATAGAGATAGAGATAAAGATACAGATACAGATACAGACAGATAAAGATAAAGATAAAGATAAAGATAAAGATACAGATACAGATACAGATACAGATACAGATACAGATACAGATACAGATAAAGATACAGATACAGATAAAGATACAGA
>NW_026530070.1:0-40019 GCF_028408465.1 Anastrepha ludens
ATATATTATATTATATTATATTATATTATATTATATTATATTATATTATATTATATTATATTATATTATATTATATGTATATTATATTATGTTATATTATATTATATTATTGTATATTATATTATATTATATTATATTATATTATATTATATTATACAATATTATATTATACTATATTATATCCTATTATTTTATACTATATTATACTATATTATATTGTTCAAATAATAAGATTAATATTTGTCCTGTGTGGCAACAATGCATATGAAATGTCATCCACTATTTTGTACATTTGTGAGCTTATAAGTTTGATTGAAACCTCAGCTGCGCGTTTCATTTAAGAAAATTGATTCTCTGTAACAATGGTTATGGGCCTAGAACGGGAAAAGGGCTTTTAAATACAAGATATATAAAATAAATTTGTAAATACGTGTGTGACGCGAAACACCGGTTTTTAATTTGCGATAAAAAGGAGTCTCGCGCTGCAAATAGAAAAAACTTGCAGAAGACAATTACGACGTGTGTTCAGTATCGGCAGAGAATGTTAATGCAATGAGAAGAAGCAAAGGTTAAATGAGCTTTTTTCGAGTTCTAATTTGTAGATTCATACTAAGGTAATTTCAAATTCAACTTTCCTCACGAGTGGGGAATTGCAGATATTTACCACGCGAGTGACGCGAGTGGAGGGTTCTACATTTACTTACCACGCTAGGACAGGAATTCAGATTTTTTCTGCGTTTACCAAACTACTGAGGAATTCCATAAGATTTTTCGGCACACTACTAAGGAAATCATGCCCACAGCGAAGCGAATAAATTTGCGATTAAGAAGGCCGTGCGGCAGTTAGTTTGTGGTGCAGAAGCTAAAGTTGGCGGAATTATTCGTTTTGTTTTTTGGCACGTATTTAATTCAGGTTCAAGTCCTGAAGTCATATTTTTTTTCTTGCACATTTTTTTTTTTACAATTCAAACCAGGAAAGTTTGTTAAAATTTTTGAGTTTATTTTAATTAAAATTTCTTTAAAATACTGTTTTTTTTTGTATTTCATAAATGGAAACTTCTTTTCGGTATAAAATAGTTCATACTGGATATGACCTGATTTTTATATAAATCAATCAAAACAGAAAATATGTACATACGTCTTTAATCTCTTTCATCAAATCCAAATTGTATTGATGAGAAAATATCATTCTAATATCCGTCCAGAAAGCCAAACGCGCACACATACATATGCATATAATTACGCACACAAACTTTCAACTAACGCAGAATATGTGCATATAAAACTGCGAATCGAATAAATGAGTGATTTAGAAAAGTTCATTGATAATCATAGATTAGCGCAATCGTGAAAGACGTGTTGTGTATGCGGTACATAGTCTCATGTTTGACTCAGGTTCAAGTCCTGTACCCACTTTTCTTTGTTCGATATTTTTATTTAATTTTTTGTATTTGGTTTAATTAGAATTGATTTAAAATAGTGTATTCAGGTTTTTCTAATACCTGTTATTTAGAAATTTATTTTCTATATAACATTATTCATACTTTTTTTTAATTGATTTATATGTAAAACAGCCATAAAGGCAATCGTATGAATATGCATTCCTATATTTAATCTCTTCAGTCAAATCTGAACTACTTACATACACATATTGATGAGAAAATATTATAATATCCATGGATGCATCCAGAAAGCCAAACGCGCATACATGCATATGTATACAAATATATACAAACCTTCAACGAACGCAAAATGTATGCATACAAAAAACAACAACTGCGACCGTCTTCTTGTCCGTCAGTGAAAAGATGGGATATGTATACCCTATGAGCAAAAAGAACCGGGAAGGTGATGTTGACTGTTTTCTTCGATTGCCAAGGCATAGTCCACCAAGACCACCTTCCATCGGGCCAGACTGTCAATAAAGAATATTATTTGCCCGTTTTGAAGCCTTTGAGAAATGCTGTATGTTGCAAACGGCCGGAAATGTGAGCAAACAATTCTTGCATTTTGCATGATGGTAACGCGCTATCGCACTGATCAAAGAGAATACAAATCGGCCTGCCGGGGGTGTTTGGAGGACTGGGTTAAACGTTGGCACATGTGTGTTGCTTCAGACGGGTCATATTTTGAAGGAGATAATATAAATTTGCTTTAAATTTAACTCTGTTCTGTTTAATTTAAACATTCCCGGTACTTTCTGATCATAAGGTACATACATGCGGCTTTGCGGACAGCAATGTGTGATTCGCTGGAAGTCGCATTAACTCGCGACTGTCGCACAGTTAAAATACATATTTACATACATATAAGGGTGCATACATACATACGGAGCCGCGGCCACTCGACATGACAAAAATTTAAGATTTATCAAATATTGGCAAATAATTACACGCGAAATATTCCAATATTGACTATTTTCGAATGGTCGCGAAAATTGGCATATGGGCGGCTCGTTTTATGAATGAAATTGAAATATGGGCTCGAACTTATGAATGAACTTTTTGGTTTTGTTCTAAATTGTTCAGCGCCGTCGCTGATAGAATCATGGCCGCTGCGACTGCGGCTACGAATGTATTTTGTTTTTATAGTCGCTAGGCTTAGATTTTAGCTTCGGGCGACACGCGCATGTGAGGTACATATGTGTTTTTGTTGTGTTCTGGAACATTTTAAAATGTGTGGTGGCAAAGCGGCCATCGCGTTGCTTTTGCGTCTATCAAAGTATTGTGTTTTTGTAAGTACAATATTAGGAACGTAGTAACATATGAATACAATTATTTTGTAGGAAGTTTAGAAGGCAAGTAGGTATACTCGTATATGTATGTATATATGCTAGGACATAAAGTGGGTATATATACATACATAGGGCAGAATTGTTTTTGCACTTGTTAGGAAGAAACTCGTTCACTAGTGCGTATGTGTATTTGATTTCATGTAAGAATGTGATGTGCTGTGACATGTGTAAATACATATGTAAGTCAAGGTTATTTGGGCATACATGCATATGTACATATGTATGAAAGGAAGACGATGTTCTTGCGCTTGTGCATTATTGTTTTTCATATACAAATGTACATACATACATATGTATGTAAATGCTGTCGAATACATAAACTATAAATTGACATACAATATAAAATAAGTGTTGATTTATCTTAAACCGTTCTTTTTTTCTGAATGCAAATACCTCCTATTGACAGGTACATACATATTATGTATGTTTATTGTCCTATACCATCATTTATGTACATATAGAGTATACTTTCATTTATGAATGTACATATGTAATGAAAAACTTCATGAATTACTTTCAGAACTTTTTTAAAATTTATTCGCGTCGCGCGCATGCACAAAACCTTGGTTCACAACGCAGGCGCAGAAATAAACGCACTGCGTATTTATCTTCCCCATGTGACTCGGCATCAATTCTCGGCGCCAATTTTTTTTTTCTTTTTTAAATTTTTTTTTTTAATGTAATCGTAAAAAAATTTGTAAAAGATTTTATGTATCCGCTTCTCAATTCAAAAGGAACAAAATGGTAAAAAAATAAGCAGTCGAAGAAATAAACGCACCGCCTATTTTTCCTCGCCACATGTTAGACTCGATATCAATTCCCGGTGCAAACTTTTTTTTATAATTTTTTTTTTAATTAGTTTTTTTTAATGTAATATAATTGAAAAAAAATTTTGTGTAATAAATTTTACGTATTCGCTTATTATTCAAAAATACGAAAATAGTAAAAATTTAATTGGTTTAATGACGAGGTGAGAAATGTGTTGTGTGTTGAGGTGAAAGATGTGTGGTGTTTTTAATTTTTGTGTGGGCAAAACTCAGTGTGGTGTCTATAAACTCGGTGTGCTAAATTTTCTTATTACAAAACTTTCAAATCTCAATTGTACAGTAACATTTGCTCCTTCTCATTGCATTAACATTCTCTGGTAATTCAGGTATTTTACATAACATACAAGTATTGTCACATGTTTGCTCATTTTTCGCCTCAAACTTCAAGCCTTGCACCATATCATTTCGAGCTAATTCACGAAGACTTTGATAGTTTAGATGACCATACCTGTTGTGCCATGCATCAATGTTGCTCACCATGTACAAGTTCTCTTGCTCCAGCTCTACAACATACAAATTATGTTTTCTGGCTGCTTTAAGAATTATATCGCCTTTCTTGTTCTTTATACAACACTGCTCTCTCCCGAAATTGATTGTCATACCATGTTCTACTGATTTGCTGATCGAGATGAAATTCGCTTTCAACTCCGGCGAGTACAACACATTCAGCAATCGAACAGTTCGCTGTTTTGTTCTTATTAATACCAGAGAATGTTAATGCAATGAAAAGGAGCAAATGTTAAATGAGCTTTTTTCGAGTTCTAATTTGTAGATTCATACTAAGGTAATTTCAAATTCAACTTTCCTCACGAGTGGGGAATTGCAGATATTTACCACGCGAGTGACGCGAGTGGAGGGTTTCTATATTTACTTACCACGCTAGGACAGGAATTCAGATTTTTTCTGCGTTTACCAAACTACTGAGGAAGTTTATAAGATTTTTCGGCACACTACTAAGGAAATCGACTTATTTCATGCCAACAGCGAAGCAAATAAATTTGCGATTAAGAAGGCCGTGCGGCAGTTAGTTTGTGGTGCAGAAGCTAAAGTCGGCGGAATTATTCGTTTTGTTTTTTGGCACGTATTTAATTCAGGTTCAAGTCCTGAAGTCATATTTTTTTTCTTGCACATTTTTTTTTTTACAATTCAAACCAGGAAAGTTTGGTAAAATTGTTGAGTTTATTTTAATTAAAATTTCTTTAAAATACTGTTTTTGTATTTCATAAATGGAAATTTCTTTTCGGTATAAAATAGTTCATACTGGATATGACCTTGTTTTTATATAAATCAATCGAAACAGAAAGTATGTGCATATGTCTTTAATCTCTTTCATCAAATACAAATTATATTGATGAGAAAATATCATTCTAATACCCGTCCAGAAAGCCAAACGCGCATACACAGATACATATGCATATAATTACGCACACAAACTTTCAACTAACGCAGAATATGTGCATATAAAACTGCAAATCGAATAAATGAGTGATTTAGAAAAGTTCATTAGTAATTATAGTTTAGCGCAATCGTGAAAGACGTGTTGTGTATGCAGTACATCGTCCCATATTTGACTCAGGTTCAAGTCCTGTGCCAACTTTTCTTTGTTCGATATTTTTATTTAATTTTTTGTATTTGGTTTAATTAGAATTGATTTAAAATAGTGTATTCAGGTTTTTCTAATACCTGTAATTTAGAAATTTATTTTCTATATAACATTATTCATACTTCTTTTGAATTGATTTATATGTAAAACAGCCATAAAGGCAATCGTATGAATATGCATTCCTATATTTAATCTCTTCAGTCAAATCTGAACTACTTACATACACCTATTGATGAGAAAATATTCCAATATCCATGGATGCATCCAGAAAGCCAAACACGCATGCACGCATATGTATACAAATATATACAAACCTTCAACGAACGCAAAATGTATGCATATAAAAAACAACAACTGCGACCGTCTTCTTGTCCGTCAGTGAAAAGATGGGATATGTATACCCTATGAGCAAAAAGAACCGGGAAGGTGATGTTGACTGTTTTCTTCGATTGCCAAGGCATAGTCCACCATGAGTACCTTCCATCGGGCCAGACAGTCAATAGAGAATATTATTTATCCATTTTGAAACCTTAGAGAGATGCTGTGTGTTGCAAACCGCCGGAAATGTGAGCAAACAATTCTCAGATTTCGCATGATGATAACGCGCCATCGCACTGATCAAAGAGAATACAAATCGGCCTGCCGGGGGTGTTTGGAGGACTGGGTTAAACGTTGGCACATGTGTGTTGCTTCAGACGGGTCATATTTTGAAGGAGATAATATAAATTTGCCTTAAATTTAACTCTGTTTTGTTTAATTTAAGCATTCCCGGTACTTTCTGATCATAAGGTACATACATGCGGCTTTGCGGACAGCAATGTGTGATTCGCTGGAAGTCGCATTAACTCGCGACTGTCGCACAGTTAAAAGACATATTTACATACATATAAGGGTGCATACATACATACGGAGCCGCGGTCACTCGACATGACAAAAATTTAAGATTTATCAAATATTGGCAAATAATTACACGCGAAATATTCCAATATTGACTATTTTCGAATGGTCGCGAAAATTGGCATATGGGTGGCTCGTTTTATGAATAAAATTGAAATATGAGCTCTAACTTATGAATGAACTTTTTGTTTTTGTTTTAAATTGTTCAGCGCCGTCGCTGATAGAATCATGGCCGCTGCGACTGCGTCTACGAATGTATTTTGTTTTTGTAGTCGCTAGACTTAGATTTTAGCTTCGGGCGACATGCGCATGGAGGTATGTGTTTTTGTTGTGTTCTAGAACATTTTAGAATGTGTGGTGGCAAAGCGGCCATCGCGTTGCGCTTGCTGTTGCTTTTGCGTCTATCAAAGTATTGTGTTTTTGTAAGTACAATATTAGGAATATCGACTGGTGAAAGACAAAAGTACACGGAAGCAAGAAGGGAGCGCTGTGCTCGCGCATATATGTATGCATGAATGTATGAACGTGCATGGATGTAGTAACATATGAATACAATTATTTTGTAGGAAGTTTAGAAGGCAAGTAGGTATACTCGTATATGTATGTATATATGCTAGGACATAAAGTGGGTATATATACATACATAGAGCAGAATTGTTTTTGCACTTGTTAGGAAGAAACTCGTTCACTAGTGCGTATGTGTATTTGATTTCTTGTAAGAATGTGATGTGCTGTGACATGTGTACATACATAAGTCAAGGTTATTTGGGTATACTTGCATATGTGGTATGATGTTCTTGCGCTTGTGCATTATTGTTTTTCATATACAAATGTACATACATACATATGTATGTAAATGCTGTCGAATACATAAACTATAAATTGACATACAATATAAAATAAGTGTTGATTTATCTTAAACCGTTCTTTTTTTCTGAATGCAAATACCTCCTATTGACATGTAAATACATATTATGTACTTATGTATATTATCATATACCATCATTTATTTACATATAAAGTATACGTTCATTTATGTACATATGTGTGTAATGAAAAACTTCATGAATTACCTTCAAAACTTTATTAAAATTTATTCGCGTCGCTCGCATGCACAACACCTTTTGTTCACAACGCAGGCGCAGAAATAAACGCACTGCGTATTTATCTTCCCCATGTGACTCGGCATCAATTCTCGGTGGAAATTTTTTTTTTTTTCGTTTTCAAATTTTTTTTTTTAATGTAATCGTAAAAAAATTTGTAATAAATTATATGTATCCGCTTATCATTTCAAAAGTAACAAAATGGTAAAAAAATAAGCAGTCGAAGAAATAAACGCACCGCCTATTTTTCCTCGCCACATGTTAGACTCGAGTTCAATTCCCGGCGCAAACTTTTTTTTATAAATGTTTTTTTTTTTTAATGTAATTGAAAAAAAAAACTTATGTAATAAATTTTACGTAGTCGCTTATTATTTCAAAAATACGAAAATAGTAAAAATTTAATTGGTTTAATGTCGAGGTGAGAAATGTGTTGTGTGTTGAGGTGAAAGATGTGTGGTGTTTCTAATATTTGTGTGGGCAAAAGTCAGTGAGGTGTCTATAAACTCGGTGTGCTAAATTCCCTTACTTCAAATCTTTCAAATCTCAATTGTACTAAAAAAAGCTCACAGTAACATTTGCACCTTCTCATTGTATTAACATTCTCTGGTATCGGTGCGCAGTGTGCTAATTACATGGGACTTGAGGAGCGCTGTTTGCGATGGATTGCCAGAAAAAGGAACTAGTGAAATAGAGCAAAAATGGAAAGTAACAGACCAGAAGGCGCTGGCATGTATATTTTTAAATGTGAAACCTACGCAGTTAATGCATATCAAAGCATGCAAAACTGCGGCAGAAGCATTTTATAAGTTCCGCCAAATTTATATACCAGTTGGTCCTGTTAGAAAAGTTCAGTTGTACCAGAAACTATTACGCAGAGAACGTTAATGTATAGAGAAGTCTCAATGACAGGAACGTATGGAATTTCGAGGGGTACTCGTCTCGCGAAGACAATTTCACCATAGACACATTTTTCAACAAAAATTAACAGTGAGGGGCTGAATTATGTAAATTTAGCAGCAGTCGATAAGAATTTGTTGGTGATTAGAAGCAAAGAATGTTAGGTAGCATTTTGATATGACCTATATATTTGAATTTTCCAAAACATTCAAAATTATATACATATGTTATGTCTGTCTGTCTGGCGTCTGTAAAACTTTGTAAAACTTCAACTGAATCAAAATCCTCTATAGAAAACGCTTCATTACCAGGCGCACAGGAAGATGGCATATGCAAATTTAAATTTGTGAATTTATATACATATGCGCATATGTATATGCTGTGTGTATGTATGCTCACTAGCGACAGCTCAAAATAAAACGGTAAACTTCTCAAGAAATCCAGCGCGCACTCATGGCGCAGCGCATATTCATAGGCACAGCATTGTACATATACACATATTTACGTACATATATTGATGCATACATATGTACGAAGCCGCGGGCACTCGACTTGACAAAAATTCAAGATTTATCAAATATTGGCAAATAATTCTACGCGAAATATTCCAATATTGACTATTTTCGAATTGTCGAGAAAATTGGCATATGGGCGGCTCGTTTTATGAATGAAAGTACTTGCTCTTAGAACTATGAGCTCGAATTTATCAATGAATTTTTTGATGATGAGTTTTTGTTGCACAGTACAATAGTTGAAACTGTTCGGCGCCGCCGCGACTGTTCAGCGCAATGTCAACTAGAATGATGGCCGCTACGCCTGCGCTTAAGACTGCATTTTGTTCTTGTAGTTGCTAGGCATAGAATTTTAGCTTTAAACGACATACGCATTTTGAGGAATAAAGTGAGTGCCCTGTGTGTGTGGTTGTATGTACATGCATATGTGTATATTAATAAGCATTGATTTGCTTGAATTCAATTCACATATTTATATTTGCATATGCCATCTTCCTATGTGCCTGGTAATGAAGCGTTTTGTATACAGAATTTTTTGATTTGATCAATTGAACGTACATATATATATAGTTAGGGCATCAAGTGTGCATATACGCACATGCACATACGTCGATGCATATGCAGAAGAAGTTGTTTTAGCATTTGCAGGAATTCGATCATTCGAATATTTACACCCTAATTATTGCATGAAATATGTGATGCTCGTGAGGTAGGCCATGTTGCTTCACTGCATACATATGCGTACAACACTATATTTATTAAAGATGCAATAGAACTTAGTTGTCCCATATATGTATGCAAATACGTTTCTTTGAAGTTTTATTTTATTTATTTTAAATTTCAAAGTTTTGTACTATCTATAAAATGCATACATATATGAATTATTCCCTGTAATATACATATGTAAATTTAAAAAAATTTCGTTTGGCAAAGGAACAAAAATGCATATTCAAATGTACATAAATATAATATGATAAGGCAATGAATCGTGAGATAGGTCATTGTTGCTGCAGTGCGTGTGCACATACATTTGTAACACTATAAGAATTGAAGATGCAATTGAACTTTTGCACAAATATAACTAACATAATATATGTATTAGTTGTGGGACTATTCGAATAAAAATTATTCGAATAATAAAATCTTTTATTCGAGAGGTATTCGTAATTCGAATAATATTTATTCGAATTTTTTATTCGTTTATTCGAATAATGCTATTCGAATACCTCACTATTCGAATACCTCACTATTCGAATACCTTACTATTCGAATACCACCTCACTATTCAAATACCTTACTATTCGAATACATCACTATTCGAATATTTTTGGTAAATATTTACTTAGATTAGCGGACTACTAATCGGTTTCTGTACAAGTGCATGTACCTATGTATGCAAATTCAAAAACCATGCAAGGGCTTATATTAAATGAAAATACTACCTACTTTTTATTGTGTCGGCGCTTTGTTTTTGTTTCATATTTTGGTAAATATTTACTTAGATTAGCGGACTACTCTTGCTTGAGGCGTGATATTATTTTCTTTTAGGTTTTTTGCTTTTTCACAGTACTTTTCGCAGTACTATTATATGCACATACATATACTCATATACTCTACCTGCTACTGACTGACCTAAGCCCGATAAACGAGTGCAGACAGTCCTACGACCATGCATACGCTTAGGTAACTGGCGATGAGAAATATATAGATGGACATTTCAGGCAAACTTTTCTTTGGGTTGTGTTTAGTTGGTTGGTTGGTTGGAGTTTAGTCGCTTATGTATACATATTTCCTTTGTATTTCTTTAAATCCCACGCTTAGATCACTCATTAACAATCAAGAACCTCAAGCAAGAACGTTCAGCCAATCTAATCATCAATCAAGACAAATAAAAAATAATAATAATAATGCCCAGAGGCAAAGTTTG
Organism: Anastrepha ludens; assembly: GCF_028408465.1. Taxonomy (NCBI): domain Eukaryota; kingdom Metazoa; phylum Arthropoda; class Insecta; order Diptera; family Tephritidae; genus Anastrepha; species Anastrepha ludens. Next base: position 10,561 of record NW_026530070.1, read on the forward strand.
GCAACATTTTACAATCGTGGAAAATACCGGTGAGGCCTCCTGCAATTATTGTGGTGATATGCTGAAACGTATGGGATCCACCACTTGTTTATGGAACCATTATAACTTTAAGCATAAACTCAGTTATGGAGTTGATAATCAACCGGAACCTTCAAGCAGCCGTGCTACAGATGATTCAGAAGAAATTTTGCCTCCAAACCGGAAGCGGCAGTCACGGGTTAGTACTTCAACCAGCAGTTCCACAAGTATTACCCAAGACCGCCAATAACTAATTACCCAGGCGTTAACGAAAATGTTAACAATGGATATTCTGCCGACATCCTTTGTTGAAAATGAAGGATTTAGATCGTTAATGAGTGTTTTGGAGCCAGGGTACAAAGTTCCTTGTCGGAAAACCATTCGAAAACGAATTGAGGCTTTGTACTCTGATGAATTAGTCAAAGCTCAAAGTATCATTGGGAAGGTTGAGACACATATAGCTCTGACCACAGATGGTTGGACTTCAAGGGCATTGGATTCCTATGTCACAATAACAGGTAAGTTGTTTACATAAAATATATTTATAGTTTGATTGCGACCAGTTTTCGGGCGATATTTTGTAAGAGTTAAGGCGAAAAAAGTTTCGTTTCTTACACAGCCGAAATATCGCCTTTATTTACCATTACATTAAAATAAAAAATTGTATTACACAAGTACTTTTTTGCTAACAAATCTCTTTGAAGCGCATTATTTTGATTCCGACTGGGCCGTTCATTCAATGAACCTGAAAACAGAAGAATTGAGTACAAGCCGCACTTCGGAAAACTTCCGAAGCTTCATTCTGGACTCTATAGAGGAGTGGGAAATTTCCGCAAGGGTTTCAGCTATAGTCTACAATAATGCAAAAAATATTACAAACGCCGTTAGGAATTTGGACAACATAGCCAGCGTTGCTTATGCAGCACATACACTGCAATTAAGCATAAAAAAGGGCATGGAGATGGAAGACTGCAGACATTTATTAAAAAAGGCGTCAAATTTAGTAAGTGCCTTCAATCATTCCGCAAAAAGAACAACAGCACTGGAGAAACACCTTCACCAACTTGAAAAACCTGTACTGTCGCTGATACAAAGTTGCACGACAAGATGGAACTCCAGCTTTTGTATGGTCGAGCGGCTATTAAGGCTGAGACCCTCATTTGTGGCAGTGCTCGCAGATCGAGAAATTTTTGATGGTCGTACGGCCCAAAAAATAGAAATTTAGGAGGACGAGTGGCTTAAGTTAAGTGAGGTTTCAAATTTCCTGAAGCCATTAGAAAATGCAACAACTGTTTTGTGTTCTGAATCCAAAATTACAATATCTCTCGTTCAGCCCATCATGAATAGTTTAGTGAGTAAACACCTCAACGTGAACTGCAATGATACCAGTTTTGTAACGGATCTCAAAAATGAAATTTCATTTGACTTAATTCAAAGGTTTGGACTGAATACTACGTTGGAGACACGTTGCGGGGAACCATCTCACATCGCATCATTCTTAGATCCGCGACATAAGAACTTACTTTTTGAAAGTTCCGAGGAGTTTAGAACAAAGATCTTCACAACGGCAAAGGAAATTTATCAGTCTTGTTTGAACATGCCCTCAACTTCGGTCGCAGATGATACTCCAACAGTTATGGATATACTTCTTGGTGGGAATAACATAAATGAAATACAAAGTGAGTTTGAAAAGTATATTTCTGAGCCTCAAATTAACCACAATTTAGAGGCGAGAGTTTGGTGGAAGGATCACGAAAAGCAGTATCGCATCCTTTCACTACTAGCCAAGAAATATCTTGCAATACCAGCTACATCAGCAAGTTCTGAGCGAGTTTTTTCTAGTGCTGGTAATATTGTCTAACCTTCAAGGAGTAAATTAAAACAATACTTAGTATCAGCTTTAGTATTTCTACACCAAAACAAAAGGAAATAAACATTTAAACAGATTTTAGAATTAATTAAGTTTAAATTCATTATTTATTTATTAATAAAAAAATAAACTTCATGTGACACTGAAATACGTAATCTATTTCAGACTTCTTTTTAAGAGAAATAAATAATATATATTTTATTATCGAATTAAAAAAAATTGTTTACTTTAAAAGGAAGAGCGTTAAGGTATTTTGCCTTTAGGAAAAGCATACGTACATAAATACTTCAAAAACCATTTACTATGATAATTATTTATTACAAATAGTGTCTTATAACTAAATATACAAAGAAATATCTACCTACTATTGACCACTCAGCAGGGTAGGTACATGTACATATACATATGTTATGTATCTGTTGTTCAATACCGAGCTTAGGTACACACATTAGCAACAAAAAGTAAGTGATATTTTTATTTTATTTCTTCTTCTTGGAATGCAAATGGACTAACACAGCACTATTTAGAACTGAAACAATTTTTAGTTGAAAAAGATATTGACATAATGATAATGACACACTTCACTGATAAAAGACTTCTGAAATTTCCTAAATATATTACAAAGTGTATGTGACAATCCATCTTGATGGAAGAGCCCACGGAGGGACTGCTTTAATTATTAAAACAAGCATAATGCACAATGAACAACTCCAATATTCGACGCCTTATCTTCAATCCACGACAGTACAAATCTATGACAAAAATGGACCAGTATCTATCTCCTCCATATACTGTCCACCTAGACACATAATAAACTCGGATCAATATGACAAATACATAAAGACGCTTAACAATATATTTATTGCAGCTGGAGATCTCAATGCAAAACACATTGATTGGGGCTCAAGACTCACCAACAAAAAGGGGCGTATTCTTATTAACGCAATTAACAAAAACAATTGCAGATTTATAAGTACCGGAGAACCTACCTATTGGCCAACTGACGTAAAGAAAATTCCAGACTTGATCGATTTCTGCATAACCAAAAACATAAGCCATAACCAATTGACAATTCAGTCGTGCTATGAACTTTCTTCTGACCACTCGCCGATATTACTTGAATATGTAAGTCATATAAAATCTATAGATACATCTTTTCGCATACTTAATGACAGAACCAACTGGGAAAAATTCCGCCACCATATTGACGATCAACTTATACCAAATGTGATATTAAAAACGCAACTTGACATTGAACATGCCATTATCCATTTTAATGACGTAGTACTAGAAGCAGGGATCAGATCGGCACCAAAGCAAGCAAATAGAACAAATACACCAACAACTGACATTACTATTAAAAAGCAAATTATAGAAAAAAGAAAGTTAAGAAAAAGATGGCAAAAAACTAGATCACCTGACGACAAGAGAGAACTAAACTTACCTACAAAAATTCTTAAGGATACCTTAAATAAGAGAAATAACAAAGAAATCGAAAACTATTTGAAGAATCTGACTCCCAACAAAGATACAAACTACTCTCTTTGGAAATGTACTAAAAAATTAAAATCTCAAATACTCTTTTTTTAGTGGTGGTCATAGTCATGGGCTGTTACAAAAGAGGAAAAAGCGAAAACATTGGCAAATTACTTCGAAAAAGTTGTATCAAATGACGAAGAAAAGAAAATCAACAACCAAAACAACTTCCACTATGATTTTATAAAAATAAAAAGGACGAATACACACGAAATAATAGCTTGCATCAAAAAAGGAATAAAACATAAAAAAGCTCCCGGATATGACATGATAACAGGAAAAGCATTAGCAGAGCTACCAACCGAGGCATATGTATACTTGCGAAACGTTTTTAATGCAATGTTTCGCTTACAATACTTTCCGAAGCTCTGGAAAGTGGCAGAGATTATTGCATTGCCAAAACCGGGTAAAGATCCAACTACCGTGTCATCATATAGACCAATAAGCTTATTACCGACAATATCTAAAATTGCTGAAAAATTACTGCATGATCGGATAAGCCAACTTCTAGACCAAAAACGTATAATACCGGATCATCAATTTGGATTTAGAAAAAAACATTCGACTATTCAACAGATCCATAGAATTACAAATAAAATCCAATCAGACCTTGAAAACAATCGATACCGTGCCGCAGTATTTTTGGACGTAGCTAAAGCGTTTGACAAAGTGTGGCATGAAGGTTTACTCCACAAAATAAAAAGAATGCTACCTTTTGACTACTATCTCATCATAAAAAGCTATCTAACCGACCGAAGCTTCTATATTAAATATGACAATCAATGTTCAGGTATTCATCAAATAACTGCTGGAGTTCCACAAGGAAGCGTTCTTGGCCCTCTACTATATGTTTTATTCACCGCAGATATACCACCTCCTGACGACACTAATTCTTCAATTGCTACGTTCGCAGACGATACAATACTATTAGCGTCAGACAAAAGCTTAATTATCGCTACTGAAAAACTGCAGCGATACACACAAGGAATGGTTTTATAACTGGTACCTAAAAATAAATGAAGACAAAACCGTACAGGTTATATTTACTAACAAAACAAAATTTACCACAGTTCCAATTAAAATAAATGATAAAGCAATTACAATAGAATCAACTACTAAATATCTGGGAATTCACTTGGACTCCAAACTAAATTGGAATCACCACATCAAGCAAAAGGTCAAACAAATAAAAGAAAAACTTCGACAACTTCATTGGTTAGGTTAGGTTAGGTGAAGTGGCTGTCCTACGACGCACCTAGGCCAGTTAGAGGCCCCTTGTGATACCACCGGAACTGTCCTATCCTACTCAACTTGGTCCTCTCTAAACCATTGTGTGGCCTTTAAAAAGCTAGCTATACTAGATAGTTTGAGATTTGCAACATCTGCAATGCTGTTCAGAAAAGCGAAACCGAGCAATCTCCACCGCCTTCTACACAGAGCCATGCACCCGCATAGAAGGTGTTCGATTGTCTCTAACTCCTCTATATCTTGACAGCTTCTACAGTAGTCATTAGATGGTGCCCCTAATCTACTGGCATGTCTTCCTATTAGACAGTGCCCAGATAGGACACCTACTACAATCCTTAGATCCCTCCTGCCTAACTTAAGTAGACTCTTAGTGCGACCCATGTTCCATTCGGGCCACGCTAGCCTACTTATAGCGCAGGTGTTTAACTGCCTCCAGTTGGAGTTAGCAGCACTAATGGTGTATCTGTCTATCAAAAGTTTACATGTTGCCAAGGGCATAGGTATGTCAAGCCTGTCCTCACTAATTTGGAGCGAGGAGCCTAATCTAGCTAACTCATCTGCCTTACAGTTACCTATAATGTTACTGTGTCCTGGCACCCAGAGTAGATTAATAGAAAAGTACTGTGCAAGTGTTGTTAATAATTTGTAACACTCCTTTACTGTCTTAGACGAGTGTTTGCTTGATAGAAGCGATTTCAGAGCTGCCTGACTATCGGAATAAATGAAGATATCTCTAACAGTGACTACGCTTTTATTTAGCATTAAAAGGCTTTCTGAGATTGCCAGGATTTCGGCCTGGAATACGCTACAATGATCAGGTAAGCGAAAGGATAAATTGGCGAAAATAGTTTCCGAATATACACCACCTCCCACTTGATCATTGAGTTTTGAGCCGTCCGTATATATACTAACCCCGTTTTCGTTGTTTGTTAACCCATTCACCCATTCCTCTCTGGATGGAAAATGGACTGTATAAGGCCTGTCTAGGTATGTATTCACCGAGTCACAGAAGTCGGTGGTATTAGGAATACCTGGAAACATCCCAAGTATGCGCGAGTGTCCCCATTTGTTTGTCTTGAGCATCGATGATTCCCTCAATCTTAGAGCCGCTTTGGCGGCCAGTTGTCTACAATATAGGTCAATTGGTAATAGATGCAACATGATGCTTAGAGCCGAAGTTGGCGTTGTTTTGAGCGCCCCAGTAATATTGAGGCTTGCCGCCCTCTGAATACTATCTAGTTTCTTAATGGAAGATTTCTTATCAAGGGATGGCCACCAGACCAGGACTCCGTAGGTCATAATTGGTCTGACAATGGCCGTATATAGCCAGTGAACTATTTTGGGGGCTAATCCCCATTTTAAGCCTACAGTTCTCTTACAGGAATAAAGCGCCGTAGCAGCCTTCTTTATTCTTTCCTGAACATTCAGCTTCCATGAAAGTTTCCTGTCAAGGGTTAAACCTAAGTACCTGGCCTTTTCACCGACCAGCAAAAGAGTTCCGTTGAGTGTCAGAGGCCGACAGTCGGGAATTTTATATTTCCTTGTAAACAACACTAGTTCCGTTTTGGCCGCATTCAGGCTCAAACCACATGTTTTGGCCCAAGTATCCACATATTTTAAGGTTCTATGCATTAGACTGCAGAGGGTGTCTGGAAACTTCCCCCTTATTAATATAGCTACATCGTCCGCGTAGGCCACAACCTTAATTCTCCTCTCCTCCAGATCCAACAACAACTTGTTCATTGCTAGATTCCACAGAAGAGGAAACTTCATTGGTTAGTCTGCTCCAAATCCAGACTCACTATACAGAACAAGCTGTTAGTGTACAAAACTATGATTAAACCAATCTGGCTACATGGATTACAGGTGTGGGGAACGGCTAAAAAAACTCATATAGAAAAAATCCAACGACAGCAATCAAAGATTCTTCGAATTTTGACCATGTCTGACAGGTACACGAAAAATGATGACACCCGCAGGACTTTTAATATAGCAAGAGTAGACGAAGAAATCAAAGAGATAACAACAAGGCACTTTGAAAAAATACACACACACAGTAATGCAGAAATCAACAAACTTCTTGAAAGGGAAAGAAACGGGAAAAGGCGTTTAAAGAGAACCCGACCAAGCGACCTAGTATGATAAATGCTAAAAAACCATAAATATGTAAAAAAAAATAATTATTTAAAATAGTTGTAAAATGTAATCATGTAAAGTGAAACTTGTATTGTATTATTGTATATTATTTAATTGCTATTATTTCGTTTATTTTAATTTTATCGCTTTTTGACACTGGCCATTAAGCGATGTATATAAATCCTGACCAAATTGTTAAACAACATACTTAATGTCAAAGGACAGATGTATAAAATAAATGGGGAATAAAAAAAAAAAAATTTCTTCTATAGCGTAATTTTTTGAAATAAAATACATATGTACATAGATACATACATAAATAAGTATATAATTCTATCCTATTATTGGCCTTGAATAACTTCTAAATCTGTAGATTAAGCAAAAGAAGATTTTAAGGCTCCATATTTATCGTTTGAGAGAAAACCATTATTTCGATCCGTTATCGTATAATACGATGCGGACATAGAAAATGTGAAATCATATTTCTCCATACATTTTATATGGGGAATTGAAAAGTGCGATGCGGGCCACCCTAATAACAATATTAAGGCGTCTAAACACAAGAATTGTTACGAGGGAAAACCAAATATTTTTTTAGAAACGCTCTGATGTTTTTATGCACATTTAGTTATGCACATACATATAAGTATGTATACCTGTCGATGTTTTATCAAGAACAATACCAAAGAAATCTTATCATATCTTATCTTAGCTAATTGAAACATGAAGCGGTCAAATCAAAAAATCACAATGTTCAAAAATCGAGAAAAACTGATTAGCACCATGAGAAGGGCCAATGTAATTTTTATATTTTTAAAAGCATTTTCTCCCTGATATAAATGAATATATAGTCAGGTATTCGAATAGTAAAGTATTCGAATAGTGAGGTATTCGAATAGTAAGGTATTCGAATAGTGAGGTGGTATTCGAATAGTGAGGTATTCGAATAGTAAGGTATTCGAATAATGAACTATTCGTATTATTTGAAACGAATAGTATTATTCGTTTTATTCGAATAATGTTTATTCGAATATTATTCGAAAATAATCCCACTCCTAATATGTATGTGATATACAGGGTTGGCCATATTAAACTGACCCATGTGATTATTAAAAAAATATGGAAAAAGAAACATTTTTTTGTGTTTCATTGTGAAAAACATTTAATTTAGTTCAAGGAGATTCGTTTACATCACTTTTTGAATATGATATCGCGCAAGTGGTCGCCCTTAGCTCGTATAGCGTAATGTGCCCGTTTTTCGGCGTTTTCCATAGTTTTGGCCAGCGTCTCGGCCGATATGGCGGCTATTTCCCGTCGGATATTGGCCTTAAGTGCGCCTAGTGTCTTTGGCTTGTTGACGTAAACCTTAGATTTCAAAAAGCCCCAAAGAAAAAAGTCCGGTGGCGTCAAATCCGGTGATCGTGGCGGCCAGTCAAAATCGCCGCTTTTTGATATCAAACGGCCAGGGAACACAGTCTTCAATAAGTTGACGGTGGCTCGTGCTGTGTGTGGTGGTGCGCCATCTTGCTGAAACCAGAAGTGCTCCATACCATTTTCACGAACAATCGGCATCACAAAATCGGTTATCATGGCCCGATAACGCTCTTGATTGACGGTCAATGGTTGGTGTTGACCATTTTCAAAGAAGAACGGCCCAATGACCATATCAGCGCAAATGCCACACCAGACTGTAACTTTTTGGTCGTGGAGAGGTACCTCTTCAATAATTTGAGGGTTTTCAGTGGCGTAGAAACGGCAATTTTGCTTATTTACGGTTCCGTTCAAGGAGAAATGGGCCTCATCACTCATAATGATTTGATGACGTTGCGTTTTTACAATCGAGAAGGAATTTTGAATGTACAGCTGAACAATTTCAGCGCGTTCTATTGGGGTGTACTGTTTCATGGTATAAATCTCCTTCGACTGACGCTTCCAACGCGGTATGTCATTAGCTGATCTGAAATTACAGTAAAAAGTTATAGGGTTACTCAATGGGTCAGTTTAATATGGCCAACCCTGCATATACATATATTGATATACATATATATTCATCAATATACCAATATGCTCTTTGAATTCTTGTCTAAAATTAATTTCGACTCGAAAAATTAGTAAAAATTTTCATCAAATTTACACTAAAACGCACACAACAAAATGTGAGGTCGTTTTTGTTTAAATTTTTCTTTTAAAATTAAAACAACAAACATTAAAGTTACTTTGATTTTAAATGTTGTCTTTTTATTTGGTTATATTTGTTTGAAAATATAAATTGAATAAATTTTCGTTTATCAAGGGAACATAGAAATGCACAAGCAAATGCCTTGCAAAATGCCGTCGGCATTCGTAAATTTGATTTCATACAGTAACCAAAAACTGAGCAGACCCAATGTACTTGTACATAATTCACGGTAATCAGCTCTGTTAAGAACTTCCCCGCTGTCGAGTTAAGCGAGGTGAAATAGTGTTCGCAGTTTCCCTTCATTTTTGACAACTCACACTATTCGTAGCTCGTGAGACTTCTCTATTCATCAATGTTCTCTGCGATCGACAAGCTTGCAGAGCTAGACATACATATAAACGACGAATTGAAAGTTATTATGCTGTTGTCGAGTCTTCCCAATTTGTGGGAAAACTGCGTTTTTGCTGTTGAGACACGCGACAATTTGCCGACGTTCGAGGACATGCAATCAGTTTGTGCATGTGCGAATAAAATTTAAAATATAAGCATTGTACCAAAGCATATAAACACGGATAACACACACAATGATAAGCAAAGTGAGGTGAATTCAAACGCGACAAAGAAACCGAAGAAATCTCAGTTTAAGGGGAAATGCTTCAATTGGCAACAAACAGGTCATCGGGCTTATGATTGCCGAAATAAAAGAAAGAACATTCAAACAAAAGAAGAAGCGCAAGAAATGTCAAATTGCTTAATGTATTGTAGTAGCGATCATATGCAAAGAAAAATATTTGGTGCATTGACAATGGCGCTACTTCACATATGTGTTCACGGAGGTCCACGCTTCTTAGGGATCGGACTGCTAAGCTGGGCTCTAAGCTACCGTGGGGGTCGGCAGGTTGCGGATAGCCGGAAAGCCTGTAGTAGCAGGCCAGTTGCGAAATAAGTTTAGACGAATAAGCAACCCCCGACAATTGAGCGATCAGGAGCGGAGGATGCGGTATAAAAGCCAGCATAAATCTGATGAAGTTCTTGTGACAGTGGCGAGAAGACACCGCCTCTTAGATATAGGTGTCCCCCTCATCATGTGTAGGCATGATAAGTAATACAAAAAACCAGGAGCGACGGCTCCATAATGGACGGCTTCCTGGTCAGCGTCTGTTCACCATGTTAGGTGCGGCTGTCAAAACAACAACAACGACATTAAGACTGAGCCCAGTAAGATCTTAATTATGGCGTACTGGAAAATTATTGGAATTATTACCTCGAGCTGACGACTGCACTATTCTGTTTCCTTAGTATGCGGAGTGGTATCCAGCAGAAACGGCATTCAGGCTAATGGTGTAGTTGCCCCCGCCCCGTCAAAATGATGGCAAATCTCTAGGAACGCTCCATATTCCGTCGCCATTAAGTGTCGGCGTAGGTCTAGATGTAATATTCCTAGTTAACACTGATTCGGCTCTGAACTTAAGCTCCCATAAGGAGCCTTTGTCAACCCTAGCATGGCCTCCCTGCAAGCAAAGATAACCATGGAATCGTCAATGGTGACTACGCATCGGAATATGGATAACGACCTGGAAGTTGGGGCCCATACAACATGAATACGAATAAGACAAACAATTCAAAACAACAAACTAGGGAAGAGGCTGAAGTAAAAGCAAAAACGGCATCACAAGTGCACGAGTTAATACTCCCAACAGCTATTGCAGATGGCAATAATGGCTGCGGGGAACTCCTTAAAAACCCCTTCCGAAGGAGCTCAAGGTTGGCGCACTCGCCACCAGACACGGGAAGGACCAGATCGGCGTCACCGTGTATGCAGCACTTCGGTTTCTTAAAAGCGATGAGGGTTGAAGAATTCTACCAAGCAATTGGCGATAAAGTTAAGGAGCTAACGTATATGATGGAGCCTCCGAAGCGAAATATCAATCAACCAATGAGGGATTTGATCGCTAACATAACGGACCTCCATAAAAAGCTAGGTAGATCTGTACTTACCCCGAAGAACCAGGCCCCAAGAGGAGCGAATGAAGCAATTTCGGCTATTCGAGACAAAGGTACCCAAACTTCACCACTGATCAAGCGTACCACAGATTGCACGCCGAAATTTTGAAGCGCGTTAAGACAGAGCCAAGTCTTAAGGAGCTTAGTAACAACATACAAGGAGTTAAAAAAACCGCGAAAGGAGAGTTACTGCTTCTGCTGGAAAAAACATCCGACCCAAATACCTCGAAAGTCCATGAAGCTGTTAAGGCGGCTCTAGGAGAAAGTGTAGATGTCAGGGCACTTGCGGAGCTGAGTCAGGTGGAAATTCGTGACCTCGATGAAATCACGACAAAGGAAGAAGTTCACGAGGCGGTAGCAAGACAATTCCAAGAGCTTGAGATACCTATCTCAGCCATTTTGGGTCTGCGAAAAGCTTACGGAGGAACGCAAATGGCGACGCTAAAAGTAACACCGGAAATCGCTACCAAGCTGGCGAAAGCTAATAAAATCCGCATAGGTCTCGTAATTTGCCGCATACGGGAGAAGATCGAGCCAAAAAGATGCTTTAAATGCATGGAATATGGGCATGTGGCAGTAAGTTGTAAAAGCTCAGCTGACCTTAGTAACACATGCTTCAAATGTGGTAACAAGGATCACCAGGCCAAAAACTGCACACAAACAGCAAGCTGTATAATGTGCAAGAAGAAAAAGGAAAGCGATACGGCGCATGCGATGACCAGCAGTAAGTGCCCTCAATATCTGAGAGCTCTTAAAGAAATTCGGCAGAAATGAAGATCTTGCAACTAAATCTTAACCACTGTGAAAGCGCCCAGGACCTACTCGAGCAGACTATACGGGAACACAAAATAGATGTTGCTATACTTAGTGAGCCCTATAAACACAAAACAGGTAACGGCAGGCCTCTGACACAACAGGCAAGTCAACGATTTGGAACTGTGGAGCAAATAGATCCCAACTGATGAGCGTGAATGCAGCCCGCGGATTCGTACGTGCGCGCGTGGAAGGCACATGCATTTACAGCTGCTATCTACTACCCAGCCTAACTCTGCTGGAAGCAACAGGCATCCTGGAAAACTTCGCCCAGGATGTAAAGGAGCATAGACCAGTCATCGTAGCCGGTGATTTCAACGCTTGGGCTGTTAACTGGGGATGCCCACGGACAAGCCCTAGAGGGCAAGCCCTGCTGGAAGCGTTTGCTATGCTAGATATAGCCTTGATGAACACAGGAAGTCAACAGACGTATCAAAAGGCGGGAACGGGGTCTATAATCGACCTTACCTTCGTGAGTTCTAGTCTTGTTCGCGACACGAAATGGTTCGTCAGCCAGCATTACACTCGGAGCGATCACCTCGCAATAATCTGTGAAATAAGGAAGCACGGCGAAGAAAGGTTCCCAAATAACTACGACACGCGGTACAAAGTTAAAACAATGGAGGCTGAGATTATTGAAATCATGCTGGCAGATGTAACTCTCGGAGGGGATGCATCTGAGAAAACAACACAAGCCATGAGACACCTAACAGAAGCATGCGACGCAGCTATGTCCAAAACGAGGCCCAATAAGCGCAACAGCGAACCTGTCTACTGGTGGACAGCAGACATTGCAGAACTGCGCAGCGAATGTTTAAGAGCAAGTCGAATCTACCAACGATCTAGGGGTACGGACAGTTTCCAAGTAAACCAGCTCCAATATAAGCAAAAAAGGAAGGCCCTAAAAAAGGCAATCAAAAACAGTAAACGCCGGGGGGCCTTGGGGCCTCGGTTACAGGCTTGTTATGAAAAAACTCAAAGTCTTTAAGCCACTCCCAACAACATGCCCAGCTACACTGCGTAAGGTAGTAGAAACTCTGTTCCCCGTCCAAGACACTATACGAGACCACGAATTGGTAGGATCCTGTGAAGGCGACCAAAATTTGCAGCTAACCAACAAAGAAGAACTTTTGATGATCATAAAACGGATTAAAAATAATAAAGCTCCAGGACCGGATGGAATCCCCAACGAGGCCTTAAAAGTTGCTATTCAAAGCCGTACCGACATTTTTGTAGATCTCTACAATACATGCCTAAAGGAAGGTACATTTCCAACCCAGTGGAAGTTGCAGAAACGGGTTTTAATACCAAAAGGATCCAAGCCTGCGGAAGATCCTACAGGCTACCGCCCCCTGTGCATGCTCGACACCGCAGGAAAAATCCTGGAACGACTGATTACAGTCCGTCTGGAGGCTGCTATAGAGGATGTAGGCGGTCTATCACCCCGACAATTTGGATTCCGGAAAGCCCGTTCAACAACAGATGCTGTGTCCGCAGTCAAGACCATTGCGCAGAAGGCAATAGAAGGTACTCGATGGCTAAACGGTAGCAAGGAGTATTGCCTAATTGCGACACTAGACGTCAAGAACGCCTTCAATACGGCGAATTGGAGCAAAATTCTGATCGCGCTGGATAACTTCCACATTCCAAGGTACATTCGCAGGATTGTCGCCAGTTACCTTTCCAACAGAACCCTACGCTATAAAACCGATGCTGGGGTAAAAGAGCACAAAATAACTGGCGGAGTTCCACAAGGCTCAGTCCTGGGACCCTTACTTTGGAACGTCATGTACGATGGAGTCTTGCGCCTCAGTCTGCCTCTAGGGTCGCAAATCATTGGATTTGCTGACGACATAGCTGTTGTGGTCGTGGCCAAAACACTCCGTCGAGCCGAAGAAACATGCAACCAGGCTGTCGGCATGGTAAAGAGATGGTTATGCAACAGTGGTCTAACTCTTGCGGACCATAAAACTGAAGTAGTGTTAATTAGCAGCAGGAAGATTGTGGAGTCAGCTAATATAATGGTGGGCGACCATGGTATAGAATCGAAGCCATTCATTAAGTACCTGGGCGTAATAATTGACCGTAGGCTCAATTTCAAAGAGCACTTGGTGTACGCGAGTAGCAGGGCAGCAGAAGCAGTAACTGCACTAACACGACTAATGATGAATATTAGAGGCCCTAGGCAAAACAGCAGGATACTTCTTAATACTGTGGTCTCATCGATTTTGCTGTACGCAGCTCCAGCATGGGCGGAAGCCGCAAACTACAGCTCGTATGTGAAGTGTGTGAAATCGGTGTACCGATTGAGTGCCCTCAGAGTGTGCTGTGCGTTTCGCACGGTATCGGAAGACGCCATTATGGTTATAGCAGGTCTACTCCCAATCAACCTAAGGGCAACAGAGTATGCTGAAATCTACAAAAAAAAAGCTACTTCAGAACGGGCGACAATACGCAGGATAGTAAGAGAGCGTAGCCAGCTTTCATGGCAGGAAAAATGGAGCTCGTCTCCCAACGGACGCTGGACGTACCGCTTGATTCCCATAATTTCCAAATGGATTAACCGTGAACATGGACAGTTAGACTACTACCTGACCCAAATACTGACAGGACATGGGTGCTTCAAATCCTACTTATACAGGTTTAAGCACGAAGACGACCCGTACTGTTCTTATTGTGCACCAACTGCAGAAGACGCAGAACATGTTTTGTTTGTCTGTCCGCGATTTGCGTTAGAAAGGGAGGAACTAAGCACTAGGGTGGGGAAGCCAATTACGGCTGATAACCTAGTCGATATTATGATAGAGTCCGAAGAATATTAGTTCGCTGTATGTAATATGGCAAAAATAATAATCTCCAAACTGCGTCGCGCTGAACAACAGCGCAGATCTTCATGAAGAGGCAATAGGCCGCTCCCCCTTCCGTGAAGTACTACTTAACGGTTGTCCCGCGGGAGGGAAACGGAGCTGGGGTGGGTTTTTAGTGGGTGAGCCGAAAGGCAAGTCTCACACTTTTCGGCTTTCAATGCTTTGTGCCACCTCCATAAAAAAAAACAAAAAAAAAAAAAAAAACATATGTGTTCTGATAAAAGTGTATTTATTTCTTTTATTGCGAAAGAAGTTAAAGTAATGTTGGCAGCAGATAAATTTGTTGAATCACACGGCATAGGTACTAGGTACTGTAGAATTACAAAATGGTAACCAAAAAATAACCCTTCAAAATGTTTTGTATGTTCCATCGTTGCGTATGAATTTTTTGTCTGTGAGTAAAGCAGCAGAATTTGGTAATTTCACAACGTTTGAAAAACAATTAGACACAGTGAGACATAAATCAATGCAATAGTATTGCAAGCAAAACAAACAAATAACTTGTATTTGTACACTGAAAACAAATTAGTTAGTGTAAATATGTTAAGTGTTGATTCAATGGCAACGATGTGGCATAATACGTATGGACATTTAAATTTTCAAAGCCTAAAAAAACTTGCTGAGAAAGGTCTGGTTTGTGGTATATGTTTAAAAAATATGCCAAGGCAGGTAAATTATGATACATGCAATAAAGCGAAAATTTGTGCATTGCCATTTCCACGCAAAGTTGAACGTTCAACAAAGAAAGTGCTGGAACTTATACACACAGATGTGTATGGGCCTATGAATGTAAAATGATTGGGTGGCAATCGGTATTTTGTCACATTCATAGACGATTTTTCTCGGAAAATATTGTATATTTTGTGAAGGCCAAAAATGAAGTTTTTAAAAAATTCAAGGAACTGAAAAGCTATGTTGAATGTCAAATGGACTGTAATATTAAAACTTTGCGAAGCGATAACGGCACAGAGTATGTTAATGGTGATTTTGAAAATTATTTAAAAAATTGTAACATAAAAAAAGAACTGACGGTACCGTATACACCAAAACAAAACGGTGTAGCGGAGCGAGCCAATAGAACCATAGTTTGGATGGCGAAAAGTTTATTGATTCATGGAAATCTTGAAGAGTTTTTGTGGGCTGAGGCGGTGCAGACCGCAATGTATTTGCGCAATAGATGTCCTACTCAGGTACTAAATCAAGTGACTCCATTTGAAATATGGAAAAAGCGCAAACCTTCGGTGAAACATCTACGTATTTTCGGGTCAAGAGCATTTGCAGTTAATAAAACAAGTAAGAAGAAGTTTGAAGCAAAATGCCATGAGTATATATTTGTCGGATATTCCAATACAGGGTGAACGATATGAAGGTTACCAACTTCACACTGCTTGCATCTGTAAAACAGCTCATGACATTAACGTCAAAATTGTTCTAATGACAGTTCAATATATTGTTTATAAGCCATCAAAAGCATTTGCGTCTCAGTTTTGTTGAATTTTTTTTTCTGTGATGGAATTCAAACGTAATAGTGTGATTGCGTTATATTTGGCTGGAAAATCACAACCAACCATTGTTCGCGAGCTCAATCACCTCAAAGTGAATAAAATGTTTGTGTATCGCACTATAAAACGTTACAATGAGACTAGTAGCATTGCAACACGCTATGGACAGAGAATGTTAATGGAATGAGAGGGGGCAAATGTTACTGTTAACTTTTTTTAGTACAATTGGGATTTGAAAGATTTGTAGTAAGCGATTTTAGAACATCGACTTTATAGACACCACACAGAGTTTTGCCACACAAAAATTGAAAAATCCACACATCTTTCACCTCAACACACAACACATTTCTCACCTCAACATTAAACCAATTAAATGTTTACTATTTTCCTTTTGAAAAAAAAAATTAATACTAGTTTGTATGCGTATTTATATATGTAAGTTATATATTATATGTAACTTTCCTCTTTCGCTCTCGCTCTCTTCATTATAAATCTAACTGTAATAATTAACTATGTAAGTTATATATTTATTTGTTGTTTCCCCATTTGCTCTTTCTCTCTTCATTTTAAAACAGTATAAGTCTAACTGTTAAAATAAATTGAATAGCTATAGCTTTTTATGTTAAAAGTAGTCTTTAAAGTAACCTTGAAGAGTTAAGAACAAATTTATTTTGAAGTTTAACCAAATTTGTTCTATTTTAATAAAAATAAATTAACTTCAACAAATTTATTTTATTTTCAAAAATAAATTTAACTAGCGATGAGGATGGGATATGTTATTTAAAACATATCCAGCGATAATCGGCAACAGAAAAGTGAAATTTTTTTACAAACCGATGTGAACCGCAAATGATTCAAGTGGACATTGCTAAAGTGTGGCAAAAAGCGAAATTTTTGTAAACTTAAAAACTAAAAACTAGACTAAAAAATATTACGCGTAATAATTAATCCGAAAAAAAAGAATTGCAAATAAGAAAAAAGATTTGCTTCGTAAAAAAAAGGAAAACGAATTACTAGAAGTTAAAAGTTAACGGAAAAAGAGAAGAAATTGTACGGTGTGCATTCCAGTGCTAAGCCAGCTATCATTAGATAAAGGAGCAGAGCAGCGTGTGCTTAAACTACAACAACATCCACAATGGCTTTGACGTTAGCTGAGAGCTTGCGTGAAGCGAGGAGCTTGCCTGCATTTAACGGGAGCAGTGAATATACGCTCAGCAACTACCTGAGGGACGTCGCAACTGTGTTGCAGCTAACGCCAGCAGAACATCAACAGACAATAAAATCAGTATTAAGCAATAGACTGCAAGGTAAGGCAGCCGAAGCCTTATTTAACCCTACATGGGAAAGTATAATAGTTAAGCTTAAGGAGGAATTTGGATTAAAAAGAAGTTTTTTTTATTTAAAAAGTGATGCACTAAACGAAGAAGCTAGGAACATTGAGGAATTACATTATAAACTAAGTAAAATTTTAAGTTTAATGAACACAAAGTATAGCTTAGAACCTGACATACCTATTAGTATTAAATCTCTTTTGCTACAAAATAATATTAGATCTATTAACATAGCTTATACATTTTATTTAGAAAATAATATATTAAAAGATATAAAACTAGTAAATAATAAACAAGCGAATAGTTTTGCGCATAAAAGTTCTCAAAACAATAATGATTATCCAAATAACAATACCTTTCCAAATAATAACTTTCAAAATGCAAATAATTCATTAAATAGGAATAGTTTACAAAGATTTCAAAATTCAAGCAATTTTCCTAATTATAGTAGCCGAAATAACAGAAATAATAGTGGTGGTTTTAATAATTGTAACAGAAATTTCAGAAATTTTCAAACTCAAACTTTTAACACTCTTAACAGAAATAATCAGCAACAACAAACCCAAAATTATGACTTAGAAAATTTTAGTCATTTACGACAAAATCAACAAAATTCATATAATAGACATTTAAATAATAATGAAGAACCAATGGAAATTGATGAAATTCACGTTACAGAAAATTTTCCTGTGCAGCCTCGAAATTATCATTACCCATAGTAATATTAACAATAAATAATACAAAAACAAGATGCCTAATTGATAGTGGTGCTGCTACTACCCTCGGAGACTATAATTTTTTTTCCAATATAGGAATAAAGAAAAGTTTAATAAAACCAGTTTTATTAAATACCCTAGTCGGTGATAATATTATTATAGATGAAGTGATAGTAAATGTACCGGATGAATTCAAAGAAAAAAATAGCACTATGTCTGTTAAATTAATTAATTTTATTGATAAAAAAATCTATTGCATAATAGGAATAAAAATTTTACAGCCCTTTGGAGCTATAATAGATTTTCAAAATAATACTCTTAAAGTAAATAATAATGAAATAAAACTAATTGACTATAAATTAAACATTTCTTATGAGGAAATTAATTATATAGAAAAATTTGAGCTGGATAAATTCAAAGATTTAAAGCCTACAAACTTAAATAAGGAAGAAAATAAGTTATTAGAAAATTTTTTACATAAAAATAAAAAGACGTTTTATATTAAAAACCAAAATTTAACTACAACTACCTGTGTAAAACATAAAATAATAACTACTTCTAATAAAATATTGTATTGTAGTATACTGCAAGAATTATAGGCATCCACAGATTTTAGAAAATGAAATAGAAAAGCAAATAAATAAATAGAAAATATAATACGCCCCAGCGAATCCCCTTATAATTCCCCTTTGTGGATTGTTAAAAAGAAGTCCGATAATTCGAACCAGCAGAAATGGCGATTAGTTATAGATTTTAGGAAATTAAATGAAATAACTGTGGATGATAAATTTCCTCTCCCAAATATAGAGCCGTTATTTGACAAATTAGGTAAGGCACAATATTTCTCGTCCTTGGACCTTGCGAAAGGCTTTCATCAAGTTTTGATGGAGGAAAGCGACATTGGGAAAACGGCTTTTTCAACGCCCCGTGGTCACTTCGAGTTCACTCGAATACCCTTCGGTCTCAAAAACGCGCCCGCTACATTTCAGCGAATGTTAAATTAAATTTTGGCAGATTATATTAATAAAATTTGTATAATTTATATTTTATTTATACTAGTCTTTTCAACTTCGCTAACCGAACATTTAGAAAGCTTGCAAAAAGTGTTTAATAAACTTAATGATTACAATTTAAAGGTACAAATAGATAAGTGTAGATTCTTATCGAAAGAAACAAACTTTCTTGGTCTTATCATAACAAATAATGGGATAAAGCCCAACCCCGAGAAAATTAATATAATACAAAACTTTGAGCTACCAAAGTCAGTAAAAGAAATTAAATTAAAAAAACTACTCAACGCTAGAAAAAGAATTATTAGCCATTGTATGGTCAGTGAAATATTACCGTTCATACCTTTTTGGTCGAAAGTTTCTAGTTCAAACTGATCATCAGCCTTTGAAATGGCTTTATTCACTTAAGGGGGGATTCTACTGTAAAAATCAAATTTTCATGGATTTTGTTTTCATACTTGTATTAATTTAATTAGTAAAAAAAAGTTTAGGGTTACATAAACACAGGTCTTGAGTGTACAAAAAAATTTTTTAAATTTATTTTCATTTCAAAATGGCAGCTGTACAGCCGCTCCCCCGAAACGCCTTTTGAAATCTGCCCACACTGTCGCGCATTAAAAAAAAATCTGAAATGAAAAAAACCAATTTTTTTTATTATATATCATTATTTTTAGTTGTTAAGCCTATTACTTGCACAAAAAAAATTTGTTTGTAAAATTTTTGAAGTTTTTTAAAAAATCGAAATTTTTTTGTTGTCATTTTGTTATTAAAAAAGGGGTTATAAATAATACATTTTTTCCCACCATAGCTTTAAAAACTAGTAAATATTGTTAAAAATATACTATCAAAGTTTGAGCTTGATATGTTAATTTTTCACGGAGCTGTGATGTGGGCAATTTTGAAAACGTGGTTTCGAGAAAAACACGCTTAAACAAGCGCATTATCAAGCGCATATGACCGTAAACCGCTCGAGCGCTCAGTTTATACCTGCTTTGCTAAAACTTTTATAACTTGAAAACTATTCAAGATTTCTTTTTAAGATTTTCATGGAACATTCTGGAGTTGTTTCTGAGTATGTTTCAACAAAAAGTAAAAAATCGATTTTTTTAAGTTTTACAGTAGAGGCCCCCCTTAAAGAGCCCAATTCTAGAATCATCCGATGGAAAATATTATTAGATGAATTTGATCTCGATATTGAATATATTAAGGGAAAGGAGAATAAGGTAGCTGATTTTTTGAGCAGAGTTGAAGTAAATCATAGTACGGAAGAAAATGCAAATATTAAATTCTATAGAATAAATAAAATTGTTAATAAATATACGACGCAAATAAGAATAGTTAAAAATAAAAATAAAGAAACCGAAATTCTTAAAAAATATAAAATAATATACGTGTCTGAGAATGACTTAAATAATACTCATTATTTGAATGATTTATTTAGACGTGAAATAAAAAGAGGAAAAATTTGGGTATACTCGGAGCTTTACAATAATAAATATAATATAATACAGAACAAATTAATTGAATTATTTCCTAATAACAATAAAATAAATTTCATAAAATGTACTAAAGTTGCTAGTGATATTGAATCCGAGGAATCTTTATTCAATATCATTGATGATATTCATATTAAAGGTAACCATAGAGGAATCCAGGAGAATTTCGAAGAATTAAAAAATAATTATTATAATCCTAAATATATAAATTTATAAATAGATATTGTAATAACTGCAGAATATGTAATGAAAACAAATATGACAGAAAACCAATAAATAAAATATTTCAACATACTCCAACACCAGAAAAACCAAATGAAATAGTACATATGGATATTTTTCAGATACAAAAGACTAGTTTTTTGACAACAATAGACAAGAAATTAGGAACCGCACATAAACTAAATGACAAAAATATGGTAACAATTAAAACTAAAATCGAATAGCGAATCGCATTTTTAGGAAAACCTGATAAAATTATTATGGATAATGAATTTAATAATGCACTTATAAAGCTGTTCTGTCCAGAAAATAATATAGAAACTCATTTTACAACACCGAATTCGCACACAGGAAATTCAGATGTAGAAAGAATGCATTCGACTCTCTTAGAGCATATAAGAATATTAAAAAACGCTGAAAGTATTAATGACTCTGAAGAATTAGTACCAAAAGCAATTCTTCTTCTTAATTGGCGCGATAACCGCTTACGCGATTTTGGCCGAGTTTAACAAAGCGCGCCAGTCGTTTCTTTCTCGTGCTAACCGGCGCCAATTGGACACACCAAGTGAAGCCAAGTCCTTTTCCACCTGATCTTTCCAACGCAGAGGAGGCCTTCCTCTTCCTCTGCTACCACCAGCTGGTACCGCATCGAATACTTTCAAAGCCGGAGCGTTTGTATCCATTCGGACGACATGACCCAGCCAACGAGGCCGCTGGATCTTTATTCGCTGCGCTATGTCTATGTCGTCGTAAAGCTCATACAGCTCATCGTTCCATCGTCTGCGATATTCGCCGTTGCACACGTGCAAAGATCAAAAAATCTTACGCAGAATCCTTCTCTCGAACACTCCAAGCGTCGCTTCATCGGATGTTGTCATCGTCCAAGCTTCTGCGCCATACGTTAGGACGGGCATGATGAGAGTCTTGTAGAGTGTTAGTTTTGTTCGTCGGGAGAGGACTTTACTGCTCAGTTGCCTACTTAGTCCAAAGTAGCACTTGTTGGCAAGAGAGATTCTACGTTGGATTTCAAGGCTGACATTGTTGTCGGTGTTAATGCTGGTTCCTAAATAAACGAAGTCTTTTGCAACCTCAAAATTATAACTGTCTACAGTGACGTGAGTGCCGATACGCGAGTGCGCCGACTGTTTGGTTGAAAACAGGAGGTACTTCGTTTTGTCCTCGTTCACCACCAAACCCATTCGCTTTGCCTCTTTATCCAGTTTAGAAATGGCAGAACTAACAGCGCGGTTGTTAAGGCCGATAATGTCAATATCATCGGCATACGCCAACAATTGTACGCTCTTATAAAATATTGTGCCTGAGCGATTAAGTTCTGCGGCTCGTACGATGCTCTCCAACATCAGGTTAAAGAAGTCACACGACAGCGAGTCACCCTGTCTGAAACATCGTTTGGTATCAAACGGCTCGGAGAAGTCCTTCCCAATTCTGACTGCGCTGCTGGTGTTGAGCAACGTCATCTTGCATAGCCGTATTAGTTTTGCGGGGATACCAAATTCAGACATCGCGGCATACAGGTAATTCCTTTCCGTACTGTCGAATGCAGCTTTGAAGTCGACGAAAAGATTCTCCTTTCATGGGTCTTTTCCAAGATTTGGCGTATTGTGAATATTTGGTCGATGGTAGACTTTCCAGGTCTGAAGCCACAATGATAAGGTCCAATCAGTTGGTTGACGGTGGGCTTCAGCCTTTCACACAATACGCTCGCTAGAACCTTATAGGCGATATTTAGAAGACTAATCCCGCGGTAATTGGCACAAATTGCAGGATCGCCCTTCTTATGGATTGGGCAGAGCACACTTAAATTCCAATCGGCAGGCATGCTTTCATCCGACCACATTTTGCATAGGAGCTGATGCATGCACCTTACCAGCTCCTCGCCGCCATGTTTGAATAGCTCAGCCGACAGTCCGTCGGCGCCCGCGGCTTTGTTGTTCTTTAGCCGTGATATTGCTATTCTTACCTCGTCATGGACGGGTAACGGAACGACAATTCCGTCGTCAACGATTGGGGTATCGGGATCTTCACATTCTCTATGACATGCGCAGCTGTCACCGTTTAACAGGTTCGAGAAGTGTTCCCTCTATAATTTAAGATTGCTCTGTACGTCAGTCACCAGATCGCCGTCTTTGTTCTTACACTAAAACCAATTAATTACTATAATAATACAATTCACAGCACGACTAAATTAAAACCAATTGATTTTATAAATAAGTTACACATAAATTTAAAAGAGGTTAAAGTAAGATCTGAAGCAATTTAAAAGAAAACCATTGATAGAGAAAATATTAAAAGAGAAAATATTACACTTAATTTACAAAAATCTAATTTATATATTAAAAATCCTACTGCAATTAGACAAAAAACTGCTACAAGATTTAACAGATACCACCACAGCAACCCTAATAAAGTAGACACTGCACAATTTAGACGCCCATTAAAGTCTATAAAATTAAATAAAAATAAATTTAAAAAATAGAATAAAAAAAAATTAAATGAAAAAATGTTCGTTAATATTTTTTTTATTATATTAAATCACACTATATTTATTTTTTAAATGTAAACTATAGAATAAGAAATGAATATTTATGGCTAATATAGTTTAATATTTATCTAAATATATTTCATGTTTTATGTTAAGTTGTGATTTAAATCTGTATCAATATAAGAAAATATTAAATTTTCGTATTGTATATTTGTAAAAGTTCCGACAAGACTCGAATTCTTTAAGGAGAGGCGAGTTATATATTATATGTAACTTTCCCCTTTCGCTCTCGCTCTCTTCATTATAAATCTAACTGTAATAATTAACTATGTAAGTTATATATTTATTTGTTGTTTCCCCATTTGCTCTTTCTCTCTTCATTTTATAACAGTATAAATCTAACTGTTAAAATAAATTGAATAGCTATAGCTTTTTATGTTAAAAGTAGTCTTTAAAGTAACCTTGAGGAGTTAAGAACAAATTTATTTTGAAGTGTAACCGAATTTGTTCTATTTTAATAAAAATAAATTAACTTCAACAAATTTATTTCATTTACAAAAATAAATTTAACTTGTACATATGTATGTATGTATGCGCGTTTGGCTTTCTGGACGGATATTAGAATGATATTTTGTCATCAATATAACTTAGATTTGATTAAAGAGATTGAATATATGCATGTTTATATCTACATATTTCCTTTTTGATTTATATAAAATCAGTTTATATCCAGTATGAACTATTTTATATAGAAAAGAAATTTTCTAAATATCAGATTCAAAAAAAACCTAAAACAGTATTTTAAAGCAATTATAATTAAATTAAACTCAACAATTTTACCAAACTGAGTTGTAAAAAAGAAATAGTGCAAGGAAAAACGTATGACTATTAAGGACTTGAACCTGGACTAAATACGCGTCTCAAGCATTATACAAACAATACCGCCAACTTTAGTAACTGCGCCATGAACTGACTGCTTGCGCATCTTTCCCAATCGCAAATTAATTCGCTTCGCTGTGGGCATTAAATAAGTCGAATCCCTTACTAGTGTGGTGAAAAATCTTATGAAATCTTATGAAAAAATCTGAATTCCTCTACTAGCGTGGTAAGTAGATATAGAAATCCTCCACTAGCGTGGTAAATATCATCAATCCCCCACTTGTGTGGTAAGTTGAATTTGAAAATCCCTTAGTATGAATTTACAAATTAGTACTCGAAAAAAGCTCATTTAACATTTGCTCTTTCTCATTCCATTAACATTCTCTGGTACTATAACGAGATTGCCAGCGCCGCTGAAAAATCAGCATAAATTTTTTTGTTTTTTTTTTTATTGAAACGTTATTAATAAATAGATACATTTCATGTTATTACACCTAATAAAATAACTAAAAAGCAATTTTAGTTTGTGAATTTATGAATCTACTTATTAATAACCACTAGGTTCAGTGGTTTCGTCCTCTTCAGCCTCCCAGTATATATTGCTTCATCGCAAAGAGATGAGGCTTCAGCATTGATGTGTTGCTCAACCCTATTGGCATGCTTGACAGCGCAGAGATTTATCATTTCATTGACTGTATGCAATTGTAGGTCTCTATGTAGGTCGTCATTCCGTATATACCAGGGGGCTTTTACGATGTCCCGGATTACCTTGTTTTGAAAATGTTGAACGATTTCTACATTACTTTTTGCAGTGCATCCCCACAGTTGAGCTCCATAAGTCCACACTGGCCTAGGGATTTGTTTGTAAATTAACAATTTCTTTTCAATGCGTAATTTAGACGTTCTGCCGATAAGCCAGTACAATATTCTATATTTTAAATTGAGTTCAGCGACTTTGGTTTTGACATGTTCCTTCCACCTGAGCTTAGTGTCTAATGTCATGCCCAAGTACTTTGCTGTACAAGCATACGGAACGTTTGCGGAAAATATTTGATTGGGTTTGTAGATAACTTTTTTGTTTGTAAAGTTTACGTGTAACGATTTAGTGTCGTTAAGTTTAATATTCCCAAACTAGTCCAGTTTGTTATTACAATCGATTCCTGTAGTATCGCAGTAGATTCATCCACGTTTTCGCCAACAGCGAGCTAATTGTTAAATTAAATATAAGAATCTATTGAAACGAAACGGTTGTGTTTTTCTTCAAGCAATCCGCGTCAACATAGATTATATTATATTATATTATATTATATTATATTATATTATATTATATTATATTATATTATATTATATTATATTATATTATATTATATTATATTATATTATATTATATTATATTATATTATATTATATTATATTATATTATATTATATTATATTATATTATATTATATTATATTATATTATATTATATTATATTATATTATATTATATTATATTATATTATATTATATTATATTATATTATATTATATTATATTATATTATATTATATTATATTATATTATATTATATTATATTATATTATATTATATTATATTATATTATATTATATTATATTATATTATATTATATTATATTATATTATATTATATTATATTATATTATATTATATTATATTATATTATATTATATTATATATTATATTATATTATATTATATTATACTAGCAAACCCGGCCCGCTTCGCTGGGCACACTAAAATAGAATAGATATGGCTTAGAACAGAAAATATATGGTTTTCATAAAATTTATTTCTTTATTCTTTATTCAAGCGCTTTGGTATAAATAATATTTTTTGTTTTTCTATTTGTTTTTGAGTAAATATAAAATATAAATTGAAAATCAGGAAAAAGAAGATTGTTTTTAAATTTCAAATCAACGCAAATGAATAACTATGAAACAATCGTCTTTTTTCCTGATCATCCATGAATTTTTCGTTTCAATTTATATGTTTTATTAAGCATTGGAGCTTTTTTAACCATTATCCATTTATATTTTTCAAAAAAAAAAAAAAAAAAAAAAATTTTTTTTTTCCACGAACACATAAATTCATTTGAAGATTCGGATTTCACATTAAATTCTCAAATTTCGTAAGAAATTATCCACTGTTCCAAAATCCACTCCAAAAAAATTCACAAAAAAATTCACAAAAAATTTTTACATTTTGCCCTTACGTCTTCTCCTTATGGCATCCAAATCAGAAAGAAATATTGACACATTGTAACTCACACTGTCAATTTGACAGTTCAGTTCCGCCCCAAGCGTTAAAAAAGTAAACTACATTATGGCTGGTTCAAAAGAACGCTGTACCCGTTGCCAGTGTTCCGAATTAGAACCAAACTTTACGAAACCCATTTTCAATACTTACTTAACAATGTGTGTAAGTTTGGTTTAATTCGGTGCAACGACACGGCGGGTCCACGTTTTGGCATATATTTCGAGACCCTAGTCACCAATACGTATGAAAATTACCCCGTATTAAAGCACTTATCAACAGCTTCCATTTGATACCCATATTGTACATACACATCCGAAGGTTACCCGGGTCCACGTTTTGACCTATCTCTCGAGACCCCAGTCACGGAGCGGCATGAAAAATACTCTGTACTAAAGCATTCACCAACAGCTTCGAATTGATATCCATATTGTACAAACACATTCTAGGGTCCACGTGTTGGTCTCTATCTCGAGGCCCTAGTCACGGAGCGGCATGAAAAATACTCTGAACTAAAGCATTCACCAACAGCTTCCAATTGATATCCATATTGTACAAACACATTCTAGGGTCCAAGTGTTGGTCTCTATCTCGAGGCCCTAGTCACGGAGCGGCATGAAAAATACTGTGAACTAAAGCATTCACCAACAGCTTCAATTTGATATCCATATTGTACAAACACATTCTAGGCTCCACGTTTTGGTCTCTATCTCGAGGCCCTAGACACGGAGCGGCATGAAAACTACTCTGTACTAAAGCTTTCACCAACAGCTTCCATTTGATACCCATATTGTACATACACATCCGAAGGTTACCCGGGTCCACGTTTTGACCTATCTCTCGAGACCCCAGTCACGGAGCGGCATGAAAAATACTCTGTACTAAAGCATTCACCAACAGCTTCGAATTGATATCCATATTGTACAAACACATTCTAGGGTCCACGTGTTGGTCTCTATCTCGAGGCCCTAGTCACGGAGCGGCATGAAAAATACTCTGAACTAAAGCATTCACCAACAGCTTCCAATTGATATCCTTATTGTACAAACACATTCTAGGGTCCAAGTGTTGGTCTCTATCTCGAGGCCCTAGTCACGGAGCGGCATGAAAAATACTCTGAACTAAAGCATTCACTAACAGCTTCCATTTGATATCCATATTGTACAAACACATTCTAGGCTCCACGTTTTGGTCTCTATCTCGAGGCCCTAGTCACGGAACGGTATGAAAAATACTCTATACTATAGAAATCATCAACAGCTTCCATTTGCTACCCATATTGTACATATACGGCAGAAGGTTACCCGGGTCCACGTTTTGACCTATATCTCGAGACCCTATCTACCAATAGGTATTCAAACTATACGGAAACCATCTTCAATACCTACTTAACAATGTGTGTAAGTTTGGTTTAATTCGGTTTAAAGACACGGCAGGTCCACGTTTTGGCATATATTTCGAGACCCTAGTCATTAATAGGTATGAAAATTACCCCACATTAAAGCACTTATCGACAGCTTTCATTTGATGCCGATATTGCACATCCACAACCAAAGGTTACTCGGGCCCACGTTTTGACCTATATCTCGAGACCCCAGTCTCGGAGCGGCATGAGAAATATTCTGTACTAAAGCATTCACCAACAGCTTTCAATTGATATCCATATTGTACAAACACATTCTAGGGTCCACGTGTTGGTCTCTATCTCGGGACCCTAGTCACGGAGCGGCATGAAAAATACTCTGAACTAAAGCATTCACCGACAGCTTCCATTTGATACCCATATTGTATATACACATCCGAAGGTTACCCGGGTCCACGTTTTGACCTATATCTCGAGACCCCAGTCACGGAGCGGCATGAGAAATACTCTGTACTAAAGCATTCACCAACAGCTTCCAATTGATATCCATATTGTACAAACACATTCTAGTGTCCACGTGTTGGTCTCTATCTCGGGACCCTAGTCACGGAGCCGCATGAAAAATACTCGGAACTAAAGCATTCACCAACAGCTTCCATTTGATACCCATATTGTATATACACATCCGAAGGTTACCCGGGCCCACGTTTTGACCTATATCTCGAGACCCCAGTCTCGGAGCGGCATGAAAAATACTCTGTACTAAAGCATTCACCAACAGCTTCTATTTGATATTCATATTGTACAAACACATTCTAGGGTCCACGTTTTGGTCTCTATCTCGAGACCCTAGTCACGGAGCGGCATGAAAAATACTCTGAACTAAAGCATTCCCCAACAGCTTTCATTTGATACCCATATTGTATATACACATCCGAAGGTTACCCGGGTCCACGTTTTGACCTATATCTCGAGACCCCAGTCTCGGAGCGGCATGAGAAATACTCTGTACTAAAGCATTCACCAACAGCTTCAATTTGATATTCATATTGTACAAACACATTCTAGGGTCCACGTTTTGGTCTCTATCTCGAGACCCTAGTCACGGAGCGGCATGAAAAATACTCTGAACTAAAGCATTCACCAACAGCTTTCATTTGATACCCATATTGTATATACACATCCGAAGGTTACCCGGGTCCACGTTTTGACCATTTTCCCGGCAATTATTCGAATTTTTCTCACCTTTTATACCTTCCCTAGACCTCCACGAATAATTCAAGACCAAGATAAGATAAATCCGTTCAGCCATTCTCGAGTTATAAGCGAACATAGGGACAGATTTTCACATTTATATATATAGATATAATATAATATAATATAATATAATATAATATAATATAATATAATGTAATATAATATATATTAATATAATATAATATAATATAATATAATATAATATAATATAATATAATATAATATAATAATAGGACT